>NC_142786.1:33441748-33699248 GCF_988280905.1 Pimephales promelas
TTACCATACGGAACCAAGACGCTTTCTTTAAGGAATTTTTTTTTTTTTTTTTTTTACATTTTTTTCTTTGGAGTGAAATATGACCTAGATATGTTCTTGAAAGGGCTTTCTTTTCATATCTAGGTGGTAATTTTAGTTTTAAAATATAATTGTAGTGTGTTAATTATTCATTGTGCATTTGTTGCAGAGCTACTTACCCTGCAATGCCACATGCTGTGTCGTATTTACCGACTCTCACACACACACACACACACACACACACACACACACACAGGACTCACTGGGCTCGTCTCCTGTCTGTCACTCTCTGGGGTAGAAATGCATGTCAGACTTGGTGAGAGGGAATTAAAGTGACAGGAAATAGAGACAAGGACCCCTGCCTTCACATATGACATACGTAATTAGCTCATAGCAGCTCTAATTGGCTCAGCACTAAGAGAGAGAGAGAGCAGAGCTACTTGAAATAATAATTGATGTGTAATGATAAATGTTTGAAACAGAAACCTTTCTGTTTGGTGTAGTAGTTAATAAATATAATATGTTATGTTTGTTTTCTAGCTTTAGAGTAAGCGTGTCACTCAAATCCGAGTGAAAGTGTGACGTGTTCGTAACTGTGTGCATAATCCAGTTCGTCTTTTGTCTCATCCAGAGCCCATGCGTCCCCTGAAAGGTTTGACGGCCTCGGAGATTCAGTCCCGTCAGCTGCTCCTGCAGTGGGAGCCGGTGGGATACAACCTGACGCGCTGCCATACGTACTCCCTGTCGCTGTGCTACCGCTACTCCACCGCTACTGGGGGCGGAGCTGGCGGAAATAACGCCACGGTGAGGGAGTGTCTGTCGGTGGAGGGGAACACCTCCCGCTTTACACTTCGGGATTTACCACCTTTCCACGCCGTGCATGTGAGGCTGGCGCTGGCCAATCCAGAGGGCAAGAAAGAGAGCCGAGAAGTGACCTTTCAGACGGAGGAAGACAGTGAGTACTGATCCTTTTTTTGCCTGTATCCATGTAATCCAAATTTGGTAATACTTAATAATAGGTATCCAGTGATAAAAAATCATTTGCAAATATTACTTTATAGTTAATTGATAGTTAATATCGTAGTCTACATTAATTGCTGAACGCTGAAGGAGTTTCCCAAAGTGTTGATTCTCGACGCAGCGTCTTGTTCCCTTCTCATTACACTCGTAATCCGAGTTACAGTCATAATTTGTGTAATTTAAGTAACATGCATTGCATTTTAAATATGAAAAGCACCCTTTAGCATGCGGGGGAGCATTAACACGACTAAATCAAGCACTAAATGACCTTGCACAGCTATATTCATAGATCTTTTAGTTTAGTTGTCTTCATTGACAGTGCATCATTTTCACTTCAAGGACTTTTGTTTTGTAAACTACATTCAGTAAAGTACTTTCAGCTTCCAATGAAGAATCACATCATTATACTTCTTATCTCCATGTTGTTCATAAACTTTCTGAGTTTGATTAAACTTTCATTTATCCAGAGGGCTTTTTTTTTTGCACACGTCAGTAGCCATAACTCATCCATCTTTGCAAAGGTGTGTATTTATCAGAGCGATTATGATGTGGTGACGGCACCAGGGCCCAGTTGGTCCCCAGTGCTCAAAGCCCAATTATAGCAACAACACAAATATTGACTCGCAAAATACCACGCTTCAGCATAATTAAATGGAAGATCATACTTTTAAATGGATGTATATGAAAAATGAATAAGAAAAGGCCACCAGCCAAATGAAATAAAGATTTTTGCTTATATTTGCGTTTTTATTTACATTGTGTGTCAGGCCGGAGGTGCATTCTCATGCAAATGGTTTAAGATGAAACTCTCAGAGGTCGAGTGAAAACCTCGCCGTCGGAAAATGAACACGGCTCATAATGAATGCCCTCCATTTATCATTTTCTGTCGGTTTATTTATATATTTTGTACACTGATAGAGCTTGTTTGTGTTTGATGTGTTTGGTTAATTGGAAACAACATCAAGAACTGAAGTTAATGAATGAATTAATTCCGCACGTAATGTTAAATTACTGGTAGTCAGCATGCTTGCAGACAGAGACAGAGTTAATGAGAAATGAGGATATGAAAACTCTCAGCCTGTTCGAGCATCTCTATAGAGATGGGAAATGCATGGAATGTCAGGATTTTTGGTTAGATATATATTTTTGGTTAGATATATATTTTTGGTTAGATATATATTTTTTGTTTATATATATATTTACGAAATATTTTGGACGATTACTCGTTTACAACTAGTGTTTCCCCAATCTCACCAACAGTCTAAGATGTTCTATGAAGTCTGGGACATCTTGAATTGCTCCTCCCCCTTTTTTAAATAGCCAATAGCGTTTAGTTTACCTCACAGACTGCACTTTGTACTTGACAGCACCATGGAGCCTATCTGATACGTTTCAATATTCAATATTATAGGTTTGAATAAATTCTTGCCATTTCATTCTTAACCAAATACAGTTCGAAAACGCGATAAAACTCGAGTGTTTAAGCAACCAAACACACATCCAACCCATATTGCTCCATGACATATCAAATGTCGGTTTGGGCAGGTGGTATTTATAGCATGGGGGCGGGACCAGGCCGGAACGCATAAATTAATAAATAAATAGATTCCTTAATCTCATCGAATCTTGCTTCTCCCAATATGGACCAACTTCCCTTCCTTCTGAACATGAGCGATTACAGATGCTTGAAATACACTCATGCTAAAGTTAGTTTTAGGTTCGAAATATTTCACCTGACATTTGTTTTCCCTATAGCCACTGCTCTATAGGGTCTTACATAGAGATCAATAGCAGGTTTAGTTTTAACATAACCATTGTATATCAACATTAAATATTCTTTTAAAATCATTTACCTGCATTAATGCTGCATATTTATACCTGAGAGTGCTCTGACGCGTTTCCACGTCTGCCAATTCCACCAACTGCGTTAAACGTAGCCTATAATTTGTATTATTTAAAATTACTTTCAAATTCCAAAGCTTGTAGAGGTGGCAATACTGACCTGGTAGCTAATCAAGATAATGATTCATAAAACATATAATTATCAGTTAAGCCTATTTACTTCACTGACACAGGCGAAAATGAAAGACTATCAGTCAAAGTTCAGGGGTTTAGGAGTTTAGGAGGGGGAGAAATAGGGCCGGATAAGGAGACTGAGAAAAACAAAGTGTAGATGAGGAGAGAGCAGCTATTGACAAAATAATCTAATGCCCACTGACATGGTTTTAAAGCTATTTATTATCCATTTTTTTGCTTTCAAAAGTCTTAAATTGCACATAATTTGGTCAGAGAAATCAAAATTTTCTCGGGGGAGCCCTGAACCTCAGATTTTAATGCCCATGTCCGTGTCTGTGTGTGTGACTGTGGTTGGTGATGTGGGCTGGCATGACTTCAGTGCCAGGGCTCAGTTTTTGTTGCAGTGTTAAGCAATTTTAATATAGTATTGTCATTATATCAGTGTAGATGGGCCAAAATAAAACCATTACAATCGTGACCCAAAAAGTATTGCTATACCACAATACTCAATATGTTGTCCCACGGTGAGTCATTTTTCATACACAAGATTTGAGTGTTCCCGCACCTGCCGAATCCTGCTGTAACCCCTGGGCGGGACGCATCAGATTATAGTGTCCTTCATTACAGATTAAAGCTGTCCCAGTGTGTTTATTCCTCTTCAGTTCATGGTCGGTTCTCACCAATGTGTTAATCCTGTTTTGGAGTATTTGTTATTAATCCCCGTTTCCTTGAACGGTTCCTCGTCGTGAGAGTTTCTATTTACGACGTTACGTGACAGATTTCTAACTCGTCTTACGGCTGCTCTCCTGTGGTCTCAGCGTCGCCTGTCGTGTTCATGTGTAAATTTAGAGCTTATTTCCTCCATTAGGTAGAACGATCTGAAACACTATACATTTCTAGAACATGCACAAACTGATCAAGTCATGCAATCTGTGACTAGCTGGCAAAACCGTACTCTTACAATTCTACTTAATGATTCTTATGGTTCCATTAGCAGGGTATAATTATGTTAAAAAACCAATAGACAATCTGTCTTGCAATCATATCTGTGTATGCCACTTCATGAATGCCATGTCATTGGGGGGGATTTGTTTTCCAAATTGCCGGTATTTATGTTTTTGTGCAGAAATTGCAATGGCTATGTACCACAGAACAAACAACTATAGGTTTAATTATAGGTTGGGCCCATAATTGCTGTCTCCATGCATCTATTTATTCATTTTTAAAGAGAAGTAATTCTGCTCTAGCTGTTTGCATTGGGAAATCATTTTTTTCTTAACTTTCCTCAACACTGACTTAACAAAACTAAATAGCCTATTGGAAGCCAGACTTCCTATAGCTGATAACACTCAGTATGACACAAGTTAGAGCCCTAATGAAATGATTTCAGCCTGTGGTCAGGATGGTGAATGACTTTAGCCTGGATGAAAGTTATATCCCACAGCATAGCATCAAGCGTTCTCTCGTTTTCTCTCTCTCTCTCTCTCCCTCTCTTTTGCCCTATATTCTTCCACACCGCATGTTGGTGAAAAGGTCAACAAAACTGCTGTGTGTGTCTCGAACATCAAACTGTTTAGGAAGATGGAGCTGACCGTACCCCCGTATTGTTTTCTTTCTTTCCTGCAGTCCCAGGAGGAATTGCACCCGAGTCTTTAACATTCACCCCATTGGACGACATGATCTTTCTGAAGTGGGAGGAGCCTTTGGAGCCCAATGGTCTGATCACACAGTATGAGGTGATGTGTTCTTTAAAAACTTGGATTCTAAACCATGTCAAACTAATATTTAGCCTTTATCTGAGGTGACATTTGTTCAATAAAAAATGCATAAATGTTTGAATGCAATGTAGAGGCAGCTTAGATATATTTATTTATATCATCAACTTTAAGCATATATATACAAAAAAAAAAATACATCATAAAGCTTGGAAAAGCCAGGATTTGTTTTTTTAAATGAAATAACTCTGATTGTGTTTGGCTTAAAGAAGAAAGTCATATACACCTAGGATGGATTGAGGGTGAGTAAATTATGGGGTAATTTAGATTTTTGGGTGAACTAACCCTTTAAAGTTTATTACAAGTAGTAAAATATTTTATAATCTACATTAAGTACTTGTAATGTACTTCAAATCGAAAAAGTGCAGTTATAACGTTTTTTTTTCTTCATATTTTACAAGCACTCATTGAATACAGTTTTTAGGTATTTTCTAATGTGTGTCCTTTAAAGGGTTTGTTCACTCACGAATCAAGAATTTTGAACTTTTTCCTAAAGTTTCAGTTTTGTTCGGAGGATTGTCGAGCTGTTTCAGCATTCTCGTCTCACTGTTTATACAGAAGTATACGCCCCTATGTAACATTTACAGGGACAAAAACAAACTTTTCGTCCTTTTTGAAACATGCAGTGTGGACATCGGCAACATCTAAATTGTAAACATTTACATATTTACGGCTATAGAGACGCAAGTTATTTATAAATCAATACATGTTATGTGCAAATGCATACAACGTTTCGTGCGATTGTGTTGGTTAGTTAATTACAAGTGCAATCCATTTTCTCTTGTGTTTCTTGCGGGGTTTGTTTTTATCCCCCACTCTCCTTCCCAGTCAGAGACCATTAGTGTGTGTGTGTGTGTGTGTGTGTGTGTGTGTGTGTGTGTGTGTGTGTGTAAACTATCTCAGCCTTCACAGAGTCGAGGTGTTCTTATGCTAATCATGTAGCAGTTCATTCTCCAGGCTTCAATTAGTCGAGGAACAAACATACAGTAATTGCTTCTTTGCCTTGCAGAGGCTGTCGGACGGGGCAATAGTGTTTAAGTGCTTTAGTCTGCTAATATTTCAGCGCTTCAGCCACTTCAGTTTCCTCTGCTGTCTGTCAGCATATACACATGTACACTTACGCTTACTCTCGTTTGGTAGTGGCGCGTGAGGTCTATGTTCACTGTGGTAATAGTTGTTGCCAACCATTTTTCAGTGGTTGATATGTTGCATTAGCATTTTAATAAAAAGTAGTTTCAAAATGGAGCATGTAATTTATATAAAGCTGATATTGAGAGGGATTATTCAGTTAAGGTAGTTGTTTCTAGACAGGGCAAACATTTTCAGGCTCTCGAGTGCTAGTAGCCTACTTTTGCAATATTTATGTTACTAATTAAGCAAGATAAATTATTCACTCTTTTTAGTGGCTCCTCTAACATTAAGATTAATATTATACGAGTATTATATAGTGGAGCAGTTTCAACAGATTCTTCAAACAGCTTGTAATGAACGCTGTAATTTCAAATCTGAGGAGTGACTTAGTCTACTAGTGCTGAAATATGGGGGTTTTATTACACCGTAAAGTTTGTATAGATATCTATATATCTATATAGATTCTGTTCAGGGGCCGTATTCACAAATAATTTAATCTTCCCACTAGGAGTACTCCTAAATCACACTAAAATGTATTAGCGACGAGTTTTCTTTTAAAGGAGCCGTATGTAAGATTGTGGCCAAAACTGGTACTGCAATCACTTTCAGATTACTGTAGAGCGGTGTATCTGTATATGGATGATGGACTATTCAAGAATGTAGCTCTGCAGGACTAGAACTGAATTGTTGTTGTTTTTGTTTGTTTTTAATGAGAGGATCGATCTAGTTGTTTATATTTTACTTTTAATGACAGATCTAGATGTGGATCTACTGAAGTTAAAATATCCTCTCATTATTACAGTATGTCACCATACAATAGAGACAGGTTTAGAAACAGATTATTCGTCGAATCATTGTCATTAGGACCAGGAATTTACTGAAATAACTTCTTGACTCAATTGAATGAAAACATATATGTCTGCTGAGTTGCATTTTATCTGAAATATATTAAATGTTTTATACATTGTGAGTCCTCTTGCATGAACGAAAATGGAGTATCAAGATCTCACTGGGGAGTAAATGAGTCTAGAAATATCATGTTTGAATGCACATCGATGTTTTAGGCTTGACATTAATTGTTTTATACCTCCATACCCTTAACATTTCATCAATGCTACTCATTTTGTTACATTGACAAAAAGTTTCTTGCATGAAACAATCTTTGTAGCTTAAAATGTGCTTTTAAAAAGCATTTGGTTTTGCTGTGGATCAAGTGACGTATCCAGTAGTTGCTGTATGTAAGACTGCATCATCACAGGGTTCATCATCATCATCAACGCTGCTCCTCCATCATTTCCACTGAACTCACGGTCTGCTATCGGTCTTTAGATCAGCTACCAGAGCATCGAATCGTCCGATCCCAGCATCAACGTCCCCGGCCCACGGCGCACTGTCTCCAAACTGAAGAACGAGACGTATCACATGTTCTCCGGGCTTCACCCTGGCACCACGTACCTGGTGTCTGTCCGTGCCCGCACCGCGAAGGGCTTTGGCCAGACCGCCCTGACCGAAATCACCACCAACATCTCAGGTGAGGAAATATGCACTGCCACAAGGGATTAATGGGAATATGATTATGCTTAATTATAATTTCCCCACTAGAAGCCAGACGGGCTTTAGTTTTATCTCTGGAATTTTATCGCCTTTTAATTGGTTTAGACTTTATTTATATATAATCTAAGCTAGGCAAAAGCTATTCTTTTGGCAAGATGGACTCTCTGAACAGCAGAAATATGTATAAGAAGGTTTACCCGTGCATGCGTATGTTCAGCAGATCAACAGCCCGAGCAAACCATCCGTTTAGTTAAAAAGGCAGAATATCTTCCCTGATTTGTGTCAAACAGGTTAAATGGTTAATCATTTTTACATGTTCCCTTAAATATCCTCGATCTCTCACACACACACACACACGATAACCCAGCTGTAGGCATGAGCAAAACTTTTCTTATTTGTCTGTTTCTTTTGAGGTTAGTTCAATTAAACATGTGGATCTGAAACGGATCTAACACTAGCGCTGTGATGGTGGCTCTCAGTCTCTGTACTCTAGATCTTCTGCTTGTTTTAGTGTGCTGAAGGCTGAGACTTTGACCCGTTTCCCTGTACTAGCACACTAATTGACTTCAAATACTGTAATAAGCGGGAATGGGAGCGGGAGGTCTGTTCTGCGCTCACCCCTCCAGAGACGTATAAAGGACTGCGGATCGCTCTCATCCGCCTCCATCATGTTTCACAGCCCTCGTGTCTGTGCTCTGTGGAGCAACTCAGTGAAAACTAAGACTAATTTGAAAGATTTTTCTGTGTGTTCGAGTTGCTAGGAGTGTTTTTTTTATTTCAAATAGATGAAATATGAAACTTCTGTTTTATTTACTCATCTTTGTGTAATTATAAATGTGTATTTTAAGTCTTTGTTTACTGATAATCTTCCCCTCCAGTGAGCCGAAACACTGCAACCGAATCATAGTCAAATCGTTGAAGGAGTTTCGCGGACCAGCACAGAATAATGATTTGTTCACTGCTCCAGATCTCAAGCCACTCAGGCGGCATTTACGTTGGCACACATAAAAAGATTTCTTACTCACATTTGAGGCAGATCAGATACCGTTTGCTCTTTCTTTCCCCCTCAGCGCCTGCATTCGATTATGAAGACGTCCTGTCTCCACTGAGTGAATCTGAGAGCACCATCACAGTCCTGCTGCGTCCAGCCTTGGGGAGAGGAGCACCTGTTAGGTAATAAATAACAATTTGATTTTCTCTTCACAATATTTGCTAAAAATATATATATCTGCAGTTGACAAGGCTCTTAGATGGCAATAATACAGATGTCCAAACATTAAATGCATATTAGTCCCAATAAAGCAAGGTTGTTTTGTTTTGTTGTTGAATTATGAGCTAATTGCACAGAAACTACATAGCGTTTTAAATATTTTTGCTTGGTTTTGAATCTTTAAAATCATGTGGGAAATATACTATGAGCCTTTTTGTATGAGCCTTTTTATACTGTGGTGTATAGTAGGGCTGGGTATTGACACAAATTTCGCAATTCGATTCGATTTCGATTCACAAGCTTGCGATTCGATTCCGATTCGATTCAATATTGATTATTTTGGAAATCAAATCAGTTACAATAAATGGCCATTTTTCCCAAGGGAATCAAATCTCTTAAATGCTGTAAACTATGGGAGTCTAGTTGTAGCCTATAGGCTTCATTAGCCTAATATTAAGGTAATAATGAACTGTTTTGTAGCTATACAAACACTTAAATTACACCGTTATTTATTTTTATAATAAGAAAATATAAACAATATTGGTAAATGGTGGCTGTCAACTTGCCAGATTTATTCAAATATGCATTAAACATTTTTCTAGCTGACTAACGAGTTGATGTGGGTTTTCTGAGGTAAATATGACGATACATTGATTACAAGCTGTGTAACTGACGTCTTTCCACGGTTGAAACGCTGATTGAGCGACTCAATGTGTCATGATCCGGATTTGGATAAGTTGTACTCTATCTTTAACACACTTTCAGATGCTCATTCATGTTTATTTGGCGCTGTGACTGGTATTATTAAGCCGGAAGAGAGATCAGCGCTGCTGCTTCTCCAGAGCGATTTGTGTTTTTGAATTTCTAAAGAAAATGGACGTAATTTGAAATTTGAGACTTTGTTTCATATCAATAGTAACAAAGGACAAAGATATTGCGATTTTTTTTTTTTGGATGCGCGCAGCCGCGATACAATGATCCATTCCTTCAAATGAAACAGGATGACTAATCGATTCTTGAGATTTAAGAATCAATATCGGATCGTAAAAATGAGAATCGATTAATATCGAGAAATCGATATTTATTACCCAGCCCTAGTGTATAGGCTATTTTTGATTTATTGTTTCATTAAGGACATGAGGCCATGATTCTACAGTGTCAAGGACTGCAAATACAGTTTAGCACACTCCAGAACAGCTGAGAGTCTAACGGCCGTCATATCCTCCTGTACAGCACCTATCATGTGGTTGTGGTGGAGGAGGACAGCTCCAGACAGGTGAGGCGGAGGGAGTTGGGTCACATGGAGTGTTTCCCTGCTCCTTCCTCCCACGGGGAGACTCCAGGGGGAGGGGCAAGCGGTGCATCTCATTACTACACCGCTGAGCTCCCACCCAGCAGTTTGCCCGAGGCCACGCCCTTCACCGTGGGGGACAACCACACCTACAATGGCTACTGGAACACACCTCTTGACCCCAGCAAGAATTATATAATCTACTTCCAGGCCTCCAGTAACTTCAGAGGGGTGAGTGATCCCATCTGCCCAATAAATGCTCATGTTTTAAAACACAAACTGTTTTATTCCAAATATCCTGTCATGTAGAGAGAAGACAGTGACTTTTAAAGGAGCATTTCACCCATTTCATTTTATTCATCTTCATTGAAAGTGGGTCATATATGTAGTCAAAATGTAAAATTCAAGGCAATTTATTTATAGAGCACTGCAAAAACACAACGTTTGTTGATCCAAAGTGCTTTACAGATGGTCAAATAAGTTAATAGAGAAATACTACTGATAATAGGCTATTAAGAAAACATTTCTACATACACATACAAATAGAGATGGCATCACTCAAATGCTAGAGTATAAAAATGAGTCTTTAAACTAGATTTATCAGAATATTACTGAATATATTGAGTGGTAATTGACAGGGCAGCATCTCACAGCATCCCTTAGTGTTGCAGCATCTCTATTATATATATATATACTGTATATATATATATATATATATATATATTTGAAAACAATTATGTAGATTAGCGGGAAGTATTGATTGCCCAGGTGCCTATAAAGGCACACAATAACAAAACTGTTGAACCAAGCCTCTCCCAAAAGCTTTCACAGGACATCACGGAGATGCACAAATCTGGCAACGGCTATTAAAGCATCGCTAAAGACTTGGATAAGATACCCTGATACCCTGAATACAAATGTAGAAAAGTCTGGACTGCTGGTACTCTACCCTGGAGAGGGCATATCTGAAAATCACTCTACACTCTTAGAAGAAATGGTTCTATTTAGAACCAGAAATGGTTCCATCCCCCGCTTCATATATGGAACTCCAAAATGGTTCTTTATAGAACCCTTTTTTAAGAGTGTATATAGAACCTTTTAGGGGTTCCAAATACATAGCGCTGATAGAACCTTTTAAGGTTCTATATAGAACCTTTTCTTCTAAGAGAGAAAGAACCCAAGGAGAACAGTAGAAGACCTCCAAAAATATCAATAATATAAACAAAATGAAAACCATGAAAAACACTGTGTTGCACTCAGTGTTGGGTGTAACTAATTCTTAAGTAATTAGTTACTGTGATTTAATTACTTTTCCCTTGAAAATGTAAAGTAAGGGATTACTCTTCATTTATGTGTAATTTAATTGCAGTTACTTCGGATGTAATTGAGGTAAATACTGTGTATAGATCAATTCGATTTCACAGTGATTCGTATGCATTTTATGAGGTGTCTAAATCGTACGACCGCACTCGCACAAATTCATATGAATTATTGTAAAAAATGTATGAAAAAAGTGTGAAATGTCATGAGATCAGACAACAATAGTGGGTTTAACATCAAAATGTATTGTCTGATGCTAAAAAGTATGTTTTTATAATGTAACCTTCTCCACCTTGGTCAGTTTAAGGATAATTCATGCAATTTTATAGTATTTATTTGAAAGAATTAAAACAGATTCATGTCTATCCTTGTATTATTCAGCTGGATGAGATTGATATGGGGTTTTGAAAGTAATTAGTAATTAAAAGTAATTAAACACTTTTTAGAGAGAGTAATTAGTACAGTAATCTAATTACACTGTTGAAGAGGTAATTAGTAACTAGTAATCAATTACTTTTTTAGAGTAACTTACCCAACACTGGTTGCACTTCAACAAAAGAAGCACAGTATTTAGTGGAGCTCCTGAGACTAAAATAATGCCTTGATATATCAGCTGCAAAAATGCTACAATAATGACAGAGGAAAAGTTTCTTTCTCGTCATGACTGGGTTGAAATGTAGGAATCGTATATACGGGAGAGTCTCCCAAACTGTGGACCACCTGGATCATTCTGAGACTTCTTGCACATGTACACTGTACATAATTAACTTAATACGATGGCTACCTCGGATCTGTCCTCGACCCCAGAAGCGTCTTCTCCGGTCCTTCTCATGGATGTAGAAGCTCCAGCCGCCAAGAAATGACTTTTTCTGACATTCCCCAGTGGCTTCGCTCGCATTGATGCAACAAGATACCAATTTCCTATCAATTCATTTCTATCAATGGTAACAATTTATCAGCTTCTTCAGTACTGCAGGCAATGTACCTTTCTGTTCTATTACATGCAATTGCAGGCGAGAGTCTTTGACAATTATGTTGTTGACACTTTGACAAGGTTCATTTGATCTGAATCATATATGTGTCACAGCTATTTGACAATGGCCAGTTCGTTCTGTGAGTGATAAAGAGGTAGAGGTCTGTCAAAAGAGCTTTTACAGTGGAGTGTGTCATCTTCTCTTTCATCTTCACTGCTTTCAGACCAGATCTTATTTAAGTCTATTCAGCTCCTCAACTCTTTGCAAGGCAACACATTCCCCCATCTTCAGCAAATCAGCTATTTGAGACTAAACTGATGGATCTTTCATTCAGTTCTCATCAGATCATTTCTCATTGGAGACATTAGCACATGAACCTGTCTCAGGCATCTCAGCTCTCTTGGACGGTCTGGGATTTTGACTCTCGGTGAGATCAGTGATCCAATCACTCGTGGTCAACTGAGACACATGGCTGTTTCCACTTGAGAATAAGCAGCTCTCCCCTTTTTAATTGATCTCACTCTCGAAGCACAGAGTGTGTCACGCAGGTTTTAGACACAGACTCGTGCTGTGACACTGAATGGATTAGCTGGTTTAGCTGTGTTTAGTTTGGGCTAGAGCTAATCTCTGCTGGAAGATGGTCCTCCAGATGTAGGACTGTTCAACACTTCTTCAAGCCTGCGTAATACACCGTAACCTGTTCTTTATTTGCATTTAACTGTGATATTGGGTGGAGATTTGGGAAATAGACAGCAGACAAGAAAATCATATGCAGAAATAAAAGACATGAATCATTTGAGCACAGCATCACTGCCATTAGTCTGATGTATTGAGGTGATCCAGATTGCGGTACATGAAAGTTTTCACAAGCATTTGATCATCAAATTGTCATTTTAATGAGGCCTTTCTGTATTTTGCATCCTTGTCACAGACTCTGTAGTGTCTCTGTTGTAAAATGGAGGGTTATAGATTTAGAGAACAACACAAACACACTCATGTTGGCCAGCTGTCTCATCATTACCAACAAAACAAAGGAGCCGTTGTATCCAATAATAGGATTGTGCTGAAAATCCCTCCTCTAATGGGAAGTAATGAATACACGATTGACCATAAACAGTAGCGTCAACCACTCTCGCGGCCTGACACACACCATTGAAAGTCAGTTTATTCAAGCACAAGTCGAGTCAAATTCATTTAGGTTTTTGTTTATCTGACCCACACACATTTCCATCTCAAAGAGCCTGAATAAATCTTTTTAACATGAGTGACACCAAATGCGCGGTTATTATTTTGTCAATTATTCCTGATAATTAGGTGTTTACAGTAATTACTCTGACTAAAGTGGCGTACTCCAGCTCTATGGGTTGGGTTTGAAAAAAGACAAATACATTTTAGAATATAACAGAAATTATTACTGAGTTTTAAACCTCATTACATCCCGCACCATTTGTGCTGTAGACTCGAGTGAGACCTTATCCACAAGTTTCCTACGCCCCATGAGGCCTTGCGTCAAAAGTGGGCGCGACTTCCGGTTGGAAGTAAACAAAGCGCGACTTGACATGCTTAACACTCGTTCATTCAACAGTTGACAGTCATTCAAGTTATAGCGATCCAAACCAGCTAACGATGTGGGAACACAACCTCAACGAAATTAAAAAGGGTGAAATAACACTACCTTTACCCTCCGCAGTCGTTGATTGGGAGTATTATAATAACATTATTAATTATCAATACTCATCAAGGCATGGTGACAGACAGATGTGCGAGCTGACAAACAATTAAAATAAAAAATACACACTTAGTCATTGTGCTTTGGAGTTTATTCAAAATTATAAATGAATGTGCTGCTTGAATACATTAACTGGCACATTTGGTATTCTGTCAACACAGGCTTTGATCCTGAGTTTAGGTGTAACATCAGTAGCGAACAGCCAATCACATGCTGATAGAGTTTATAAAATATAAAGAATTAAAAAAAAATGTACACAGGAAGATTCGTCGTCTTTTGGGAGGTGATGGAAACTAACGTTACAGTCGTTGGCAGGATCAGAGACGGGCTCTGGCATGATCACTCGTTTTCAGCTTATAATGTTCAAAACAATCACGTTTAAGCCACTGAATTAGTTTAGTCCGGTTATACATACTACCGCGAACAGCACATGTTGTCCCTGAGCTCCGTAACGACATCTCTCATAAAGATTTGCGTCTTTAAATAGTAAAATAATTCTCCGAAAAACAGCTAGCCTCTTCGCTAACTAACACACAAAATACCATTGGAATGCTACTTCCGCCGCCTCACCGGAAGTTTCACCCACTTTATTTTTTACTGGAGCGCCCCTCGGAAACTTGTGGATAGACCGTATTCGCTGGAAAAACAAGCACGCAGACATCTTTGCAATTGTTGTGTTGTAACTTCTGTTTTTGCGGGAGCTCTGTATATTTCTGTGGGATCATTGTTGAAGAGTAATTAGATTTACTTATTGTTGAGATCATGAGGATTGTTATGTTGGAAGTCAAAAGTCATCAGTAAACCAGGAATAATTAAAAACAGGCAGTTCATTCATAAATCTGTAAGAACTCTCCCGCTGTGGAAAAACAAACCGCAACACAGAAAACAGCAAGGCTACTTAAGGTTAAAACATATTAGCCAGTTGGACAAGCATCTCAAAAACTGTCCGAAACCCAAGAACAAAATACTAGCCAAATACTGAAAAAATAACCCCCCAAAAATGATCCAAACCATGGATTTGGGCAGAAAAAATAACCCAAGGTTTTTTAAAGTGGAATTGAAAAGATGAAAACCACCCAAAACCTGACATAGCTCACTCAAACCCAGCATTGAAAACACTTAGGGAGATGCCCAGCAACTTCTGCACTGGAAATCTCCTCTGACATTTTCTTCAGTGAATTATTAATTTAGTGGCTGTTAAATCACCCCAGAGACACACACGAGTTAGTCACATTTGTGGCTGTGACAGACAGACAGACACTTTCTCATTCTGACTATTGGCCATATTGTAAATGCCACTGGTAAAGGAGAAATCTGAAAGTGATTAATTTTAATAGTGCCCTTCAGTGCTCAACCGAGGGCTGTGAAACACATGTTTTAATGACGTTAAAATGTGGTGGTAAATATGTCACATCTGCACCGCTGAAAAAGAGGAGAACGCAACTCGAAGCTGATTTTCAATTTAAAGGCAATTTACCTGCAGTTCAGGTCAGAAAGGTCTTGACTCTAGATCAATTTGCATAATTGGCACATAAAGCTGCAATTTCTACCTGTAAATCCTAATTTGATAATATGTCTCTATAGCTCATCCTTTGTGTGTGTGTGAGTGAGTGAGTGAGAGAGAGAGAGAGAGAGAGAGTTTTTGATTTTTACAAACATGTTATTAAACAATTATTTCCCCCCTAAAAATACAACACATTCTCATCCAGAGACGTCATCTAACTCACCATCCACCAACGTCCGGCGCTTTAGTGTCAGTTTAGATGCATGAGTCAGCATGAGTTAGATGACGATCCTAGGGTGTCCTCTATGACGCTTTACCTTTATCATCAGAGTTAGATGGTTTATTAGGTCTGGGGTAGGTTTATTACAGTAGGTCTGGGGTAGGTTTAGGGTTAGACCACTAGGAGAGCGTCATCTAAACGTTGGATGTTGACGATCGGTCAAAAGCTTGGGATGAGAACGGGCTGAAAACACAACAATACACTGCATAATTTAAACTACCTTATTTCATAAAAAACAACTCATTAAGTACAGAACACTGAATTCACATCACTGTTCAATATTTTAAAGACTGTTGCATTCATCAGTTTGTAATCATTTAAATCTTGATTTGAACACATTCTTCAAAACTGATCAAAAGTGCTGTCCATTATTTCTCTGTTCTGAGTTATTTCTTCTGGAAATATAAATCGACAATTTGGATTGACTAAGTTCATTACTTGACATCCATATTTCTATACAATTTCCTCTGCCACTTCTAATTTGTTTCTACTCACTTCGTCAGTTCTGTCTTTTAACGCGTGTTTATTAATTATGAAGAAAGTGGATTTTTCCAGATCAGATATAATTCTGATATCAGGGGAAAAGTAATTATCAAATCACCCATTCTGCATCTCTCAAGTAGAGTTTTTCTCTTTGGAGTTTAAAACCCATCCAGTTTGTCAGAAACTTTAGCAAATCTCACTGATTAGCAGACTTGCAACAGTTTCTGCATTTTTTTTTATACCAGGTCCTGTTTTGTCAACAATTTCTTTCAATTGGTGTAATTTCTTTGACAAGTATTTTTAGCCTTGGAGACATCAAGGGGACACATTGACTTTGAGTATACTCTCAATGCTATCATATTTATAAAACTCTGACTAAAAACAAAAGATTAGCTGAATAAATTAGTCTATATATATTTTGAAATTAAATAAAATGACTGACTAGCTTCATGTGAGTGTAATTAGGGTTGTAGCTAAACTGGACAGTGGCTGGTCCAGGATCAGCGTTCCCACCCCTGAGGACTAAATATCTCTGTCACTTATGAGGTTTTATTTAATTTAAGGTGTCTGACTTTGTGCTCTGTGTCTAGCATAATGTTCTTATTTATTTGCTAGGAGATGTCATCAATTTAGGCATTTTAATTTATCCCTGACTGCCTGTGGGATTTCTAATCAGATATTTACACACACACACACACACACACACCCTTATAACACACACTCTCTGTTTTCCCCTCAGGAGACCAGGATCAACTGCATTCGGATCGCTCGTAAAGGTACTTCATTCTTTATCTGCACTGTTTACACGCTTGAGGGCATGTCTCAATGACAGCGCATATACATCAATGATAACTATATGTCCCTGTTGCGGACTCACTCACACTTTGACAAGCGATGAAAACACATTTGTTACCCTAATATGGCAGTCTCTCAAAACGCAAGTGGTGACAGTGGCGCACAATCCAGCCAGAACTGTGATTCAGATATTACATCATCGTTTCTCATTCAAGCTTGGCATAGTAAGCCAACATAATATGAACAGGCAACTAAGATAAAGCTAAAAGCTCAGGGAAGACCGTTCCAAAACATGGTGATCTACCCAGACATTTTTAAGCATCATAGACGCATTTACAAATTGTAAATGCATTGACATACTAAAATATTTTATTTTGGCAACGCCAGTTTCACACAGACTCAGTTTGCAGTGCACATACACTATAACAGTACACATCCCGACGGTGAGATCAGGCTCATCGGGATTTCACATTTAATGTGTTTGCAATTTTAAAATTGTTTTTATCTAAATATACTTATATTGCATTCAAAATATGTATTGTTATAAGTGAATGGTGCTCTGCTGCTTGTGTCTGCAGTGATTGGGGAAGGTCACATTAACAGTATAAGAAATACTGTTTTTCTAGAAATACTTTTTATGACTGATTGCACCACGGGGCTGCTGAATACATTGGTTGATGGACGTTCAAATGTGTGTAATTTTTTTTTTTTTTTTTGGACACATGGAGTAGTTCCAAAGCCCCTTTAAACTTAATTTCCCAGGTCAGCAAAAACTAGCATTGAGCAGCTTTATACTGGCAGGGAAACAAGATTGGCAAGTCTTTTTTATGGATGTCAATGCAGGAAAGGCTTCAGTATGCTTTTGTGAAACAACTTATTTCATTAACAGCCTATTTTTGCTGATATTTAATCTATTTGACGTTTAAAAAAAATATGAAGTGAGCACTATTTGGAAGTCTTTGCGGCAACAACGACACTGTTGTTTTAGAGACGTTTTTGCGACTAGAGTTCAAGATTCAGGAGTTGTGAGGCTGTTTCTGGTCTAATGATCAACATCACCACAGAGAGACAGAGCTTTGTTGAAAGTGAATAATCAATTACCACAAAACTAACTGAAAAAAAAAAAAAACAGTCGCAACTTTCAGACACCTTTTCTATTTTACTGAATCACACACACACACAGAATAGTGTGATACACTGCTATTAGTAAAGACGCTGCTGCCAAACAGAGCCTTGGCTAATTCACACACCTAGCCGCAAATCATTAGCTCAAGCCCATTACCGTTACTCTCAGCTCTAAAATCACATTTCAGCAATGGATGCTTGGAATGAGATATTAAAGAAATCAGTTTTACACAAATTCTAAGGACAAAAACCAGACAGACATCTTGATGATTATTATGGTTTTAGCAGAATCGTTGATGATGGCCTATTGAATTAGTGTAAAATAATGCACACCAAGGCAATAATGCACATAAGTGTTTTAAACAATATAAGAATAGGGATAAATAATGCTATGCTGCCTTCAGTCTGGATATTGAGAAAGCTTAAGACATCCAAAGCGTGCATACGATGATTTTTCTAGGCTTTGCGACAGAGACGTCTCTGACCTTTCACTGCTCGTCTCTGCGAGGAAACGACAAAAATAGCAGTAATGTACAAAAGTCTACAGTGGAATGTCAAAATACAGTGAATTATAAATAAGACTTGTGCTTTTATTCAGGGCTATTGCTGTTAGCGGTTGAGCGAGTGTCTATTTTTACTTCATTATATTGTTAATTAGTTTGTGAGTTCATCTTTATGAAGATACATGGAAAAAAAGATTGTGTTTCCATTACTGGATATTCTATACTCTTATACTACAGCCCATCAGCAGAAATCTTTGTTTTATTTGCCATATTCTGTTATTTAAGTATTTATTTAGTGGATGATATTGTAATTAATGTCCATACCGCGGATGGTATTATGATGCACTTCCATCCCTGTGATTTTTCAAATGGCAATTTCTGCATTTTGAGGCGCCGCAGGGGCTTAAATTAATCGAGAGAGAGATTTCATGCTGTTCTCTGGAGCTGTTTGGAAATTGACTGCATTTATAAGAAGAGAAAATGGAGACACAGAGACCCATAAAATCTGAGGAACACGTTCAACACGTCCACCAGTTTTCTCGAGCCGGTGACTAGTAGCGCATCTGCGTCCCTGGACAGATGTTGAAAGATGATTTATTTTTTTTTTTTTTTGATAGGAAAAGATTTATTGTGTCATCATCAGTTATTTCATTGTTTCTTTCTTGTTTTTGGCTGTCCAAAAGTTATGTCACACAATTTGCGTTATTATCACAAATAAACACATTAATAATAAGGTTCATTAGTTTACATCAGTTAACATGAACTAATAATCAACAATACTTCTATAGCAGTTTTTTTTTCTCAATATATAAGTATAAATATTTTTATTATTTTTTTTTTTTATTATTAAACAGTCAGACATGCATACAAACCAACATAGTGCAGTAGTGAGCAATCTTGTAATTCCATAATTCTTGAAAAGATGATTGAAAGATGATTTCTGATGTATGGGCAGTTTTGTTCCTGGTTGAATAAATTTTTTTTTAAAAATGTTGTTTTTGCCCAAACCGTTTGGAATAAGAGGTCCGACTTCAAGACTGGGCAAACTTTCAAAAATGTGGTGCTTTTAAGACTCTAGACAGCGGCACTGCATGTTCTAGACTGCAACCGTATCATTTTAGAGCTGAAATGATGTCAGTTTTGGCTAAATCTGTGCTATTTTCAAGGAACAGGAAGCCCATATGGCATAATATTCATGAAAGGAGACAATCAGTCATGAAATTGGCTGTAAAAAGTGTATTTTAAAAGTTCAAATAGGACCACCATTCTTAGCTTTAGGAGCGGGACCTCTCCATAAACAGCACAACCTGACCCGCATCTCTGACCTGACCTGACCCGACCCCGGTCTGCTCTCGCTCGCGGGCTGAGCTTCTCCCCTGTGGCGTGTTCATGTGCTGCTTGATGCAGATAAAGCGTCTCTTCATCTCCTCCAGCCCATGCAGTACCTTTAGCAGATTAACATGCAGGAGTGTGCCAGCATTACCGGGCCACAGTTCTTCTAATGCCCATCTGCTGCTTCAGATAATGTGGTGCACTGTAGTATTGTTAGCTATTCGACTGGGAAAATTATATACTAATATTTTTTGACTTTTGAAGATATTAAAATGTATATTTGGATATTTATGTATTTGCTCTGAAATATAGTGATATTTATTTTTTGAAGAATAAATATTTCAGCCACTGTTGTCAGGCGGATATAGTTCGGTAACAGAAATGCACGGAAGTTGTTGGTCAGTATAATTTTTTTTATGCTTTTGAAAGAAGTATCATATGCTCACAAAAGCTTTATTTATAAAAAATACAGTAAAAAAAAACTGTAACATTGTGAAATTGTATTACAATGTTAATATATTAAAATTAGGGCTGTGCAAAAGTTAATTGCGATTAATCGCATCCAAAATAAAAGTCTGTGTTTACATAATATATTTGTGTGTGCTGTATATAATTATTTTGTATATATAAATACCTATGCATGCATGTATATATTTAAGAATTATTTGCGCTTAAATTGTGTGTGTATGTATATATATATATATATATATATATATATATATATATAAATACATAATCTATATTATATAAATATAAAAATGTTATATATGAATAACACATTTTCTTGAATATATACATGCATGTGTGTGTATTTATATATACAGCACACACAAATATATTATGTAAACACAGACTTTTATTTTGGATGCGATTAATCGCAATTAATTTTTGCACAGCCCTAATTAAAATGTAATGTATTCCTAATGCATGTCAAATCTGAATTTCCAGCAGCCATTACTTCAGTATTTAGTGTCACATGATCCCTCCGAAATCGTTCTAATTTGCTGATTTAAAGTTAAGGAAAAAAGAAAATCCTTATTAATGCTGAAAATAGCTGCTGAATATATTTGTGGAAAATATAAGAACAAAATGTAAATGCACAGTATAATTGCAATAGTATTAATATATACCCACTTATATTTTTACTAAAACAATTTATGAAGAAAAAATGCCATGGGGAGTCGGGTGACACAAAAGATCTGATCTACTAAAATGGTTTAACTTCCCAAATATGCCACTGATGCCCCAATTAGCAGTGTTGCTATCTTAAAATAGTGTTTGTTGAGCACATAGTACGTCATTGATCTGATGTGATTTGCTTTTATCTCACAAGCATTCATTATTTTTTGTGTGGACTGTCAGGTGCCTGCAGGGACCATAAGCACGCTCTGGAGGTGTCCCAGCATGCCGAGGACATGGGGCTGATTCTGGGAGCCTGTGCTGGGGGACTGGTGGTTCTCATCCTCCTGCTGGGAGCCATCGTGGTCATTGTCAAGAAAGGGTGAGCATGTGTCCACTCGGATCATTGAAGATCAAATCCAATACTATATTTGCTTCACGGTGTCAAATTACACCAACCACTGCATCGCCCAGACAGTCAAAAACAGTGAAAAACACTTTAACACATCTATCTTCCTCAGAGTTTAACTGAGTGAATTAGAGCTAAACATATTCATCTGCTGTATAACTGCATTATCCACTTTTATTGCATTTCTCCCTGGAATACTTCAATGTGATTGGTCAGCTGTGTAATAAGTGTTATAATTAACAGTCAAACGGTCATTATTGCAAAAACAGACTTAAGTAAGTAGCCAGTATGCAGTATCACAAGTAAAATCACAGTGCTGGGGTTTATTTAGCTATAATGACTGACTGGAAGAGTGAAAATAGGTTATTAACGGGCTATAATGTATTGAGTGTAGGAGCTGTTTATTGTTTAAAAGGTCTGTGACATTGACCTAGCCACTAACCCAACAGCTGGGTAACATAGAAACGACCCAACAAGCTTAAATCTGCGTTTGGGTAAGAAAAAAAAAACTCCAAAAATACATTTTAGAGTGCAGACGTTGTGATGCACAATATAAAGAGAGAGAGTTTGAGCAAATAACAAAGTTCCAAAAAAAGGAGCCAACACAATTACTCAATAATATCGTTAACAAATACGACACTCAGAAATAACATACAATTGCACATTCAGATTAAAATAACATATGATATTATATTATATCAAATATGCGCCTCGACCACCCTACTAACCCTACTGCAGTATATTACCAGCATATAGTTTATATATATATACACCAGTATATTAGAGAGTTATTGTAAAGCCAAGTAATGAAGCCAGTTGTGTTTTTATATTTGTAATAAACTGGCACAAACTACAGACAGTTCTTTATCTCAATATATTTGAGTAATAAGCATATTAAAGCATGTAAAATGAGTAACTATATTTATGGCAGAACACCACAGCAAGTGATTGGGAGCACTTTGACTCGGTGTAGTAATAATATCATCACTCCGGAGAGGAGAGACTTTTCACGAGTGATGATATTACTGCGCCGAGTCGAAGCGCTCCCAATCATTTGCTTTAGTATTCTGCTATAAATTATAGTTATCCACTTTACTCGCTTAGAAAAGCACAACGTTTTATTTTGTGTCACCATTCCTGGTGGAGTCACACTGTCTTTAAATATGGAAAGCGTGGAGGTGTGTGTGGGAAGTTCATAAAACTAAACCAGGCTAACACACTGCATATGTCTCTCTCTCTCTCTCTCTCTCTCTCTCTCTCTCATGCTTTGAAGAAGGGACATCTATTCATACCCCTACTACCCGTAAGTCATTCTCTCTTCAGGTTCCAGTATTTTCCCAGCAGTCTCTGTTGTTTAGCTCTGATATGTCGGAGATTAACTCTCTAAATTCTAAATTCTCCAAACTGTATTTTAGCATTCTCTCTCTCTCTTGTTCTCTCACTTTATCTCTCCTGTAATATTTTAATTCATGTGTGATTGCTCAAATAATGCAGCTTACGGAGAGGCATGCTATTTATTTATCCCTTCAATTAAATGAAAATAATAATAATACTAATAATAATAATAATCCCCTAGGCTTACATTAGAGGAATGAGCCGATCACATCTAGAGACCAGAATATCATGGAGACGTTGGCCTGTTTTCCCTAGTAACTGGGAATTGTTGCTAGGCACTGCATTCTTCAGTATGTGTTTCTCTTTTTGTCATTCGCAGTCTTCTTTGTGTAGTTTGACTCTTGTATGTTTGCAGCAGGAAGAAGGTGAACATAAACAAAGCTGTCATGACATATCGTCAAGAGAAGACGCGTAAGCTGGGCTCACTGGACTGCAGCACGACCGAGCACAGCACACTGCAACAGGACGACCGCACCGCACACACCTTCATGGATTCACACAACTGCACTGCCAAGAGTGAGCACACACACACACACACACACACATGTTATAATATTGAAAATAATCCAGTGGCACTTCAACATAGTAGGTGGCACTATTGCACCTTAATGCCTGTTGCCATCTGTCATAAACAGAAAAGATGATGATGATGATGATGATGATGATGATTCAGGGCTTAGTTTGTGTTGTTGCACAAAATCATAAGGTATGAAAGCGAGACACTCGTTAATAATGGCATCTCCGTCTGCATGTGCTGACCAACAGCTTTTGTACAGCCGTGGTTAAAGGGTTAGTTTCAAAAATGTTCAATTTACTCCCCCTCAAGGCTTTCTGGGTGTATATATGACTTCTTTCAGCCAAACACGATCAGAGAATATCCTGGCTCCTCCAAGCTTTATAATGTTAGTGAATAGTAACTTAGAAATAATAGCACATCCATCCATAAGAGTAATCCATACAGCTCCAGGGAGTTCATAAAGATCCATATTTATGCATTTATAAAACTATAATCACTGGATTCAGGTTATGGCCATACGAAGAGGGAACTAGACTTGTGTACGGACGTTATTTTTTTTTAATAAGGTTATGTTTTGTAATTATAGTTGGAAAAAAATTCATCATTTCGCTTCCGATGGCCTTTTCAAACCTCCTTGAGCCATGTGGTAAATAATGGCACAAATCTGGCTCTATATATTATGTCCCCTAACTTTAACCCCATCCCTAAACAGAAAACTTTAAGCATTTTCACATTTTCCAATAATAATAATAACTTAGTATGATTTATAAGCTGTGTACCTCATGGGGACCGAAAAGTGTCAAGACAAAGATTTTGGATAATGCCTTTTTTGTGGGGATGCATGCATTGGATAAGCGGTTGAGATGCTTCCAGTCAGAGTAGACACTTAACACACTGTAATCTCCATATATTAAAGATCCTCCCATCCATCAAGTCTCCAGTCTCTGTGTTTATCTGTCCTCTGGAACTGATGAGTTGTGTTGTGTGCCAGTAAAGTAAATGTGCTGGCTTGCTCTCTGTCTCCAGACGTCTGCGCTTATGGTGAACTTTGCTTTGCATTGTTGCTATTCTATTCTATTCTATTCTATTCTATTCTATTCTATTCTGTTCTGTTCTGTTCTGTTCTATTCTACTCTATTCTATTCTATTCTATTCTATTCTATTCTGTTCTATTCTATTCTACTCTATTCTGTTCTGTTCTATTCTATTCTATTCTACTCTGTTCTGTTCTGTTCTATTCTATTCTACTCTGTACTATTTAATTCTTTTCTATTCCATTCTATTCATTTCTATTCTATTCTACTCTGTTCTATTCTATTTTATTCTATTCTATTCTACTCTGTTCTATTCTATTCTGTTCTATTCTATTCTATTCTACTCTGTTCTGTTCTATTCTATTCTACTCTGTTCTATTCCATTCTTTTCTATTCTATTCTATTCTATTCTATTCTACTCTGTTCTATTCTATTTTATTCTATTCTGTTCTGTTCTATTCTATTCTACTCTGTTCTGGTCTAATGTATTGTATTGTATTCTATTCCATTCTATTCTATTCTACTCTGTTCTATTCTATTCTACTCTACACTGTTCTGGTCTATTCTATTCTATTCTATTCTAATCTGTTCTGTTCTGTTCTATTCTATTCTATTCTACTCTGTTCTATTCTATTTTATTCTATTCTATTCTACTCTGTTCTATTCTATTTTATTCTATTCTGTTCTGTTCTATTCTATTCTACTCTGTTCTGGTCTATTGTATTCTATTCTATTCCATTCTATTCTATTCTATTCTGTTCTGTTCTGTTCTATTCTATTCTACTCTGTTCTGGTCTATTCTATTCTATTCTGTTCTGTTCTATTCTATTCTATTCAACTCTGTTCTATTCTATTCTATTCTACTCTGTTCTATTCTATTCTATTCTATTCTACTCTGTTCTGTTCTATTCTATTCTTCTCTGTTCTGTTCTGTTCTATTCTATTCTGTTCTATTCTATTCTATTCTATTCTATTCTATTCTATTCTATTCTATTCTATTCTTCTCTGTTCTGTTCTGTTCTGTTCTGTTCTGTTCTATTGTATTCTATTCTATTCTGTTCTATTCTATTCTATTCTATTCTATTCTATTCTATTCTTCTCTGTTCTGTTCTGTTCTGTTCTGTTCTGTTCTATTGTATTCTATTCTATTCTGTTCTATTCTGTTCTGTTCTACTTTTTCAAGATCATTCCATTGGAAAGGAACTGTTAATAAAAGGGAAGGGTTCGGAGCCTGTGGCCGTTCTGTATGCAAGCGTCAGTGTCTTGAACTAGTGGCCAGTGCCAGAGAGATAAGCAGAGGTGTGATGTAGGCTTTTTCATTATTATAGGGTCAGTATACAATAATCTCCATTAACAGACCAGAATTTATCAATAAAAATGTCCCGTGGCCGTATTTCCCACTCACCGCGAGTCACAGTGTCAGGAAGACGAGTCCCTCGGCCTTTACGCTCCACTCCATCAGGGAAACAGCTCCCACTGCAGCTCCTTATGTGCTCCACTGCAGTCTACTCGTGTTCATCTTTCTCTCTATCCACGTCTCAGATGAGCAGCGCAGCTCTGTAAACGAGTCCAGCAGCCTGCTAGGTGGTTCTCCCAGAAGGCATTGCAGGAGAAAGAGTTCTCCATACCACACGGGGCAGCTCCACCCGGCAGTGAGAGTGGCAGACCTGCTCCAGCACATCAACCAGATGAAGACCGCAGAGGGCTACGGGTTCAAGCAGGAGTACGAGGTGAGGCTCCCTTATGTGGGATTAGACAAATATATCTCTACTGGGTTCGCTTTAAAAGGTAATGGCAAACGGACTAATGAGTTTTATAACTCGACTCGAAGCAGAACTGGTATTAGCAAACTGCACAGCTATATTACAGTATGTTAGAAGTTATTTGAAGTTATAGCTATTGCCTCCAAAGTGAAATTAAATACATCTATAATGTCAACATAGATTTGTATATGTTTCCACAACAATATATAGAAACAGAACAACCATTTTCAACATTGATATGAGCACCTAATCAGCATCTGGAGTATTAATACAATTCAGCTTTTCCATCAGAGGATAACACAACATTTAACAGTTTTTTTTAATTGTAATAATATTTGACTATGACCATTTTTACTGTATTTTGGGGTGAATAAATGCAGCCTGGGTGAAGAAAAAATAGAAAAACAACTTCTGAATTGTAGTCTCGCTCTTACACTCATGCTCGAAGTGTGTTTACAGTAATATGGACAGATGCCGACCGTGACTCACACACTCATGTCAGAATGTGACTCCAGAGTGTTCATATCAGATTCATAATATTCCACTTATGTATATTAATAATACCTCCAGTTCTTCTTTGCTCTCATCATGCTTTCTTAATGGAATATAGATATTCTTTTTGAGTCATTAATCTGAACTCGCAAGGCACATTCATTTCTCCTCCATAACGATGTTTTCGTCAGTGATGACGATGACGAATTGATTTTGTTGACGCACCGTTTTTTTATGTCAGTAACATGACAATGACCAGCTAAAAATAGGCCCAGCACCAGATTCACACAACAACATCAACACGGGTTTATCGTAGCTTTTCTACCAAGTCAAGTCAATGGAGTCGGACAAAAACTAGGATAAAACCAGTTGGAAAGCATCTTTTGCAGCGACGTTTGTGTGAGCATATCAGTGAACACCCCAGACCACTCACGTCTTTGTAAACTAAAGTTTAATGCGTTTTATGAATGATTGTGCTAACACACAAAAACAGGGCTTTAAAGGGTTAGTTCACCCAAAAATGAAAATTCTGTCAGTATTTACTCACCCTCATGTTGTTCCAACCCCGTAAGACCTTCGTTCATCTTCGGAACACAAATTAAGATATTTAGGATATTAAAATCGCTCCTGCATACAGTCCATAGGCTTCTTGAGGGACTGGCTCTTGCTGTCCTCGAAAAGTAATTGAAGACATCGTTAAAATAGTCCAAGTGACTACAGGGGCTCAATCTTAAGTTTATCAAACGACGAGAACACTTTTGTGCGCAAAAAAACAACAAAAATAACGACTTTATTTCAACTATTCACTTCCTTCTCCATAAGCCTATAGTCCGTTAACGTAGTGTGATTGCGTAAAGCTACGTCACACGTAGGCTCACTATTGGTCGACGCTGGTCATGTGTGTGTGATGCGTGTGACGTACAATAACAGAAGCTTACGCTATTAAACTAGTTAGCTGACTCGCGCAGAGGGAGAAATAAACGAATAGTTGAAATAAAGTCGTTATTTTTGTTGTTTTTTTGCGCACAAAAGTGTTCTCGTCGTTTGATAAACTTAAGATTGAGCCCCTGTAGTCACTTGGACTATTTTAACGATGTCTTTTATGACTTTTCGGGGACGGCAAGAGTCAGTCCCTCAAGAAGCCTATGGACTGTATGCAGGAGCGATTTTAATATCTTAAATATCTTAATTCGTTTTCCGAAGATGAACGAAGGTCTTACGGGGTTGGAACAACATGAGGGTGAGTAAATACTGACAGAATTTTCATTTTTGGGTGAACTAACCCTTTAAGTGTAAAATAGCGAAATAACCAACACCAAATACAGTGATTACAGTATTCAGGGATTGACTTATTCATTTTTATGTTCAACGCACTCCAAAGTGTCATGTTTGTTTCATACTTTATATTCAAGTATGCATTCCTAACAATCTATATTCAATGCACTTCAGTATTAGATATTTATTTTATTATTTTGTTTGCAACAAGTTAAAGATAGACAGGGTGGTATAAGGTTTGTGTTTACAAATATGCATCTCAGATTCTAGATTGTTAATATTGTGTTACTCATTGGTTCTTTTGTAGTTATTCATTACGGTATACTGTCCTTGTCCAGAAAGGGAATAAAGGCATCATCAAAGTAGTCCATGTGACATCTGTAGGTCAGTTCGAATGTTTTGAAGCATCAAAAATACATTTTGGTCCAAAAATTAACAAAAACTACGACTTTATTCAGCATTGTATTTTCTTCTGGTTCTGTTGTCAACATTCATAAAATTGTATGTAATGGCACAGTAAGCCAACAGAGTTAACATGTTGATCCGTCATAATTGGAGGACGTAATGAGCTTAATCCCAGAAACAGTTCTGACCCATTTAGGACAGATTTTCTTGCTCGCATCTTGTATAAAAGGTTTGGAAGCCACACAAATGTTGCCGTGTGAAAGTGTATTGATCCAAGAAGAAACAGCAACATTGTTTCAGAGCGATGTAAATGATCGATGTGTCTGACAATGTCCTTAGACCTTTTAAACATCATTGATTTCAGGAAACACAGAGATTCTCCAGTCGATGTAGAACTAATTCTGCAAATTATTCTTCTGTTCTCCCTCTGATGTGATAAAGAACATTACTTCTGTCAGATGCGTGTCTTCCTCAGATACGATCGTGTCTCACACAGTTCCTCAGAGACGCCACGGAAACTGTAATCGCTTCTTCTGTCATTGTTTG
This sequence comes from Pimephales promelas, assembly GCF_988280905.1. NCBI lineage: Eukaryota > Metazoa > Chordata > Actinopteri > Cypriniformes > Leuciscidae > Pimephales > Pimephales promelas. Next base: position 33,470,764 of record NC_142786.1, read on the forward strand.
ACTCTGCTAAAAGTGGTTCAAAAACATACAGCGTATTATTTGGTGTCCCGATAAAGCAAACACTGCAATATTCCCTCTCTGGCTGAGCTCTACATGGCCAGAACACTGAACCAAGGAACTAGACCAGCAGACCAGTAGCTTCTTTCACAGCGCTGTTTCCCCACAGATGCACCTCCGTCACAGCAGTCTCCCTGAACTCTATGCATATAGATTCTATAATGTAGACTTTTTAGTGAGGTGTAAACCTGTATTATGCAGTTCTGGCGCCTCAAGCTTGGTTTGTACTCGCACCAGCACGAAGGTGAGCACGCGCCCATTTCACTTGCAAAGCCATATCACAGGGTAAGGAACTCAAGCTAAATATTACAATCAATAATAACTTGTTATGGTTAATTATGAATATTTGGATCAGTTAATTGGATTAAATTGACACGCTGACTTTTCAATCACCTTTTAGAATGACTGTAATTTTAACTGTACGAATGCTATGGTAAAACCGATCAACAGGGGGATGTAGTGGGTCTAATGCTGCATTAACACACGAGAATGAACCTCATGGAAAGTCAAGGGAACATGCTTTGGCTTTACCATTATTGATTGTTGTTTTGAGCGAATTACAATATATTTTTAATTACTTTCTCCCCCACTTCTGCCTCCTTTTTTATTTTGTTTTAGAACAAAGCAAATCTCAAATCTCATTTTCAAACACTCCTGAAAAAAGAAGTGCTGCGGAAACGAACATCTGCGTCCTGATTATGCATCTGCTCGTAAACTGCATCTGACTTGATAAATGCGAGAGCGAAGGGGACTTAATGGACGAGTGGGAGAACGTGCCTTGCACTCATTTTGGGGGGTCTTTTTTAAATCACAGTCATTTAGACGTAATTGCCAGGTGCTGCACTTCACCTGTTTCGGGGTGGATTGTGTGCTAAACAGCTGTCACGCATTAGCTCAAACTATGCAGAATTAGAAAGTACTTGGACAGCTGGAATACGCCGGCAGGCCTCACAGCTTTCTGTGTACATGCACAAACAGAAGGCACTGAAAACTATCTGCTACTTGCTTGAATTTGACACTATCAATGATTTTCCTACACAAAAGAGAGATAAATCTGTTGTCAAATTCCTGCAAAAACACAATACCTGCAAAACTGACAGGAATGCAAAGCTAAATCTGGTGGCCATCTCACAACGGGTGTCATCAAATCAAGACCCCAGTGATGAAGAAGAATGATTTGCACACTGATAGCTTAATTTATTTGCATGTGTTCCAGCTTTACTAAAGGAATTATGTAAAGAGGTAAAACTACAAACATGGCCCCAAATTTAGTGCTGATGGCGATTTGCATGAAGTGTGTGTCCAGCGTGGAGACTGATTCTAGAGGATGCTCTTATATAATGCTCTTCTTTATCGCTTGATCATCATATGATGAAATGCATGCTGACATGAATGCAAATAAATGTACATAAACATCCATTTTAAATAAAATTAAATAATAATAATGAGAAAGAATTCTGTGATTAAAAACCTGTTAAATAGTTATAGGGAAATTTCCTTACTATACCGTGAAAAACTCCAATACATCAAGACATGTCGTGTAATTTTACAGTTTTTGGAAGTGAAAAAGAACGTGTCATCTTATATTTTACAGTGAAAAAAGCAAGAAAAAAAGAAATTGTCATTCCCAGGATCTTCTTTAGCGCCTCACATTTGATGATGTTGCGATGACATGACTTTTTCTGATCAGTTATGTACGTTCATGTTTAATATTTTTGTGTGGAAACCATTTTTTAGGATTCTTTGTGAAATACAATGTTCAGAAGAGCGATATTTATATGAAATATATATATTTTTTTGTAACATTATTGTCACTTTTGATCAATTTATGGCCACAAACTTTTTATTGATAGTAGATATATATTGTTGATGTGATGTCCAACACACATTTGATTATTTCTGCTTGTGTTTGTAGAGTTTTTTCGATGGCTGGGACATCAATGAAAAGAAGGACAAGACCAAGGGCCGACATGACACCCTTCTGGGCCGTAAGTGTTATTCATACTAATGAGGATTATACTATAGTTTGATGTTGTAGTTAAATATTGTTTCCTGTCAGAACACATTGCTAAGATGATAGCTCGGTGCTTTAATATGAATAATATACTTAACATACACAAATATTGAGTACAATGTTTATTAAAAATAGAGGAGATCGTGTCAAAGATGAGCAGGATTTGAATCTGATCATTATTATTATTATTATTATTATTACTGACTAGCATTGTTCTTCATTTTTCTTCTCCTAAACAGAAGACCGCCACCGTGTCAAAATGCATTCTCTCCTGGCTGATCCTAACTCGGACTATGTCAATGCAAACTACATTGATGTAAGTGTTTTCTGCGCTCCTTTCTTCTCTGTGTTTCTCTCACTCCTGCTTTCGTTAATCAAAGGTTACACACACACACACCGCACGTTTCGTTTTCTCGCTGAGAGCGCTGCGCATTGATGAATTTGCAGTGTAGTTTTGACACTAGTTGTTTTATGTGAGTATTTCAGCTATTGGTTACGATCCCAGATGACTGCATTGTCGAACTTTAACTTAACTTTCCTGTCAGGCAGAATCTGAACACGTTGCTCTTAATTTTAACCGTTTGATAGATAAAGACTTTCAAACATGTCTCTGTGCCACATAAAGACTATCTGTGCTTATAACTATCTGTGTTTGAGTCTCAGGAAATCTATTTTGAGTCGTCGACTCGTCTTTTAGTGGGAAGGTTATCCATTGGAACTGAACTATCTAAACCTCTGTAGTTTGAAAGAGTCTAAAGGCATCAGGACTAACGTTAAGGTGTTTTTTTTTTAAGGCTCTGAGTTTTTATTATGGTTTTGAATTGCATGTATTTCTATTCAAGGCCGAAGCTTTCTCTTTTGTTATGACCAGCACTTGCAAAATGAACAGACCTGAATTGCTCTTTCTGGTTTGGATTGTACTCGAGTCGGGTTTTGGCCGATGTTTGTGTACTTCGATGCAAATCTTTGTCACTACACTTTTATAAGAACCAGATATCTTGATTTTCTTCAACTCCTCAATAGCCATTTTCACTCAAGAATCAATCCACATATGATTACCAAAGATTTTTATTCAGTTTTTGATTCTTGAATGCGAATCAATATTTGATGCAAGTTAAATTCACACACCAAATAAGTCTACAAGTAAGACAGTATATACATGAATATAATAATAAGGCAGTGTATATAATTAGACAGTATATACACGAAAGTCACCTTAGTTCACCCAAAAATGATATGACATAATATGAAGAGTGCCATTTGAAATTTTCTTCTAGAATGATCATTTTTATCAAACTTGTATATTTAAGTTCAGTGATTTCACTTAAATGGCAATGATGATTATCTATTAATTGTTATTTAAGTGAAATTACTGAACTTAAATATACAAGTTTGATAAAAATCATCATTAAAATGATAAAAGAAAATTTCAAATGGCATTTAGAGGCTTTTGCATCTGAACTCTTCATATATTTATATACACACACACTGTATCTCATGAAAGTCACCTTAAAAGGATAATTCACCCAAAAATTAAAATTCTGTCATCAATTATCAACCATCAATTTCTTTCTTCTGCTAAACACAAAATACAATGTCAGTTGATGGACCCCACTGATTTCCATATTGTTTTCTTACCCAAATTCTTCAAAATATCTTATTTTGTGTTCAGCAGAAGAAAGAAACACATACATGCTTGGAACAACTTGAATGTTCATTTTTGGCTGTACTGTCCCTTTAACTCATCCAATAGTTGCACCCTTGGGCTTCTGAAACTATAGAAGCATTGAGAATGAAATGTAATATTTCTGAATTGAAATGTAGTATTTTAAATCGTTAGCCCCCTAAACTTGCCCACCCTTAAGGGGTGTCTAAGACGCCGGGACGCTTCTCGTTTGGTGTGCGACCCACCTTTAGGCTGCATCAAATTGAAATATGATGCAGTGAATAACTTTTTACACCTGTTTATTAATTGTGTGCCTAAAAAATGAAAGAGCTGAACAAGAGATTTTTCTCTGGGACGATGGATGGCAACTCATCTGAACTGTAATTCCCAGTTAGTCTGAAGTGAAGTTAGTATGGAGTCTTTATTATTTCCTATTTTCTAATCATCTTAATTAGCCTGTTTCTCTTTCTCTCCTCTTTCACCCATTTCTCTTTCTCTGTGTCTGGGATATCTTAGATTCGGATAAACAGGGAAGTAAGTACTTGTCTTTTTCCTGTCTTCCTATCATCTGTCCTTGACTCATTTATTCTTCCATCATGACTCTGTGCTCAGACCTTTCCTGTCGCTAGCCCTTTTTCTGTCTATGTTGCTTGAGTTTCTTGTGGCTTCGATGATCTCATTGCATCATCCCCTGTAACTCGCAACTCGCAGCAAGGACGTATTAAAGTAATCAAAAGTGACAGTAAAGACATTTATAATGTTATAAACGCTTTTTTCTTGGGCAGTAAATCAGCATATTATTCCCTCAGGATGATTGCATGTTTTCTTGCGTGGCTCGATGTTAAAGTCATGAACAATAATCACGTCGTTTGAATTCACCAAAACTGATTTGCTGAAATGAAAACCCGGCCGGACTGGGAAAGGGAACCGGGATCGACCAGAGGAATAATTAAATAGATTAGCACAAGAATAATTAATCCTCAATGTAGAGATTGTTAATGGTGTGGTCTGTGATTGATGTCCTGATCGTTCTGTTCGTTCAGGTGTTGTGTCAGTCAGTGTTAGATCAGATTTAATCAGGGCCGATTTAATATATTAGGCCCAAAATACGGGACATCCCGGCTAATTCAGGACAGTTGGTAACCCATTGACAGCCAAATTTGGCTTGGTTTCAGCCTATAAGTCTGGACTGTGTTTGGACGGCTATTAGACATCTTTTAAATACTAAAGTGCTTGTTTTTTTGTTATTCACACACTTTTCTGTGTGATTTTATTTCTGCACAAATAAAAGGAAAGGGAAATCAAGGAAATGAATGTTGAAATTGCGTCTTTCTCCTGTAGGTGAATACAGTAGGAGGCCTGACGTTTCTCTAAATCTCTAAATCTCTAAAATAACATTAAAGCTGCTTTAATCTGTGTGTCGGTTTTGCAGTGTTCCTCAATTCTGAAACTGATATGATTTATAAAGCAGAAGACAAGTGTCATTATTCAGCTCAGTGTAATTCAAGTTTTGATCATCAGTATTGGAAATAATAATTAATTATGATAATAAAAGTGTGTGTGAATAAGAGGCTGTAGAGAAATGCACGTCAGGTTCCCATAGCCTTCACTGAGTTTGTCTACAAAAGTTGTTTTCACAAAAGGCTGATATATATCTCATTAAATGCTAAAACCTTTTAGTTGTGTTGGGATGACGGGTTCATATATTTTGTACAAATTTGGACGGATTCCCCCGGCCATCCGAAGAGAAATGCCCATAATCCTGCAATCTGGGCTGGTTAACGTAGTTTTAATCACAGGTGACCCGCGAGATGGGCTTCTTCTATCTAGCGCTGTGATACGGGACATTTCATGCTTTTCATTTGGTGTTTGGCATTTAGAATGAAGTGTGTTTGAACAGAGATAACATTTGCTAGGATTTCTTCACATGAGTAAATTCAATTCTTAAAGCGTAATATTCGATGATACACACATGGACACACCACAGATACATGTGAATGTTTGCTTGTTTAATCAAATGTCAAGTATAAACGCTTCCATTTTTCAGATACTGAGATGCATGTTCTGCGGTCACGTTCTTCACCGCCACACTTAAAACGTTTTTTTTTTGTTTTTTTTTGCTTTCCTTTCGATTACATTTTGGCCTTGAGGTTGGAAAATAATATCATCCATCTTTTCGCTGTGTTTTTTTTTTCTTTTGTTTTATTAAAGAAATATTGAACATATTCAGTAACAGTAGAGTCGCTTGCTCATAATAGCGTTTCACAGGATAGCTTAATCATTTCTTTCTCCTATCTCAGCTTAATGTGCAGAGTCAACTGCAACAGTGGCGTGAGTTTGGAGACAACACTGGCGTGAGTCTGGGATAATACTTTATCTGTTTGTCTGAACAGTGGAGGACAGGGGTGGTCTTAGGGAAACCAGTCATTGTTTTTATGTGCTTTTTTTTGGTGATGCGAGTGGCACAGAAATGACTCACTTCATCTTTAAATGGCATAAGTCCGAAAATAATACATTAATTTTGTTCAAATGCTTTTAACATAACACATTTTACAGTACACAATTTATTGATAATAATCTCTCTCTCTCTCTCTCTCTCTCTCTCTCTCTCTCTCTCTCTCTCTCTCTCTCTCTCTCTCTCTCTCTCTCTCTCAGGGGTATCAGCGCTCCAATCATTTCATCGCAACACAAGGTAAGTCTATATACTCCTGCTACTTTAAAGTCACTTTTGTTTTTGTATTGTGTATTTGTTGATTAAGAAATTGCCATTACGTGTGTGTGTGTGTGTGTGTGTGTGTGTACCCACCCCAATACTTCTACAATGGATTGAATGATTCATATGCAGATATTGTTTTTGCCATTTTATCTTATTTTCTCTCATGACACCAGGCTTGTGCACAATTCAGAATTGAATTGAGAATGACTCCTGAATTCCAATTCAATTCTTGAATTTGAGTTGAATTTGAATTGATATCAAAAACAGGATCTAGAATTACAATTCAAATTTGAACTAAAGGAAGTAGAATTGCAATTCATATACATATATTTTAAGTGACGTGTTTAACAATTAAGCTTTACAGTATTTCCCAGATATTGAATTACATATTCTACAGATTATATTAGTTTGAACTACTATTAGTTGAAATGTTTCCCCCAGCAATGAGTGTTAAAAGCTCTAGTCACAGAACAAATAATTAAGTTTGATTTTTTTTTGTAATTGTAATTTTGTGGAATATGATGGAACATGGTATGTGTAATTAAATTATGTTATTAAATTACAAAATGAATGTAATTGTAATTAGTTGTATTACTGAGGTAAAATGTGTAATTCAATTAGTTACTAATCAAATTAAAAGGAAATTGCTTTACATTGATAAAGTAATCCAAATAAAATAATCCAAGCCACATTTATAAAGGGTGACTTTTAACTGTGAGCAATTACATTTCCAAAGTAACATAAAAAAATGATCGTCAGGTTGGATGGACAAACAGAAACAAACAGAAAAACATTTATTTCATAATGTGATTTTACCCGCACTTTCAATTATTTTACTTCAATGAAAGGTTAGATTTTTAAACATTTTTGAATAAAAGACAAACAAAAGGACAAATAATGCAGATTTCTTTTTACAGCCATGTTTGATCATAATTCTGACCACAACTGAATATGAAAATAGAAACTGTTATTATTCATTTCTGAAAATATTTCACTATATTGCTGTTTTTACTATTATTATTTAATGCAGCCTCAGGAGCATAAGATGCTTCTTTAAAAAAAACATTTAAAAAATCTTACCCCAAAAATGTGAACGGTGGTGTAACTGATCATAAAGTTATACGGGTTTAAAGTGACGGGTCTCTCTTCTTCGATGGATGCCTGTAGTTTGGGGTCTCAGTTGCTGCAGAAAACTGAAGAGACACATTTACACACACATCTCATTTAATCTGCTCTCTCTCTCATGTATGCATACCGGGACCACAGACTCTCTCCAAACACAAACACACTGCCGGCACTGCTGTGCTTTGTTTGAGCAGGTGTACACACACACGCGTGTGTGGGGTTAGCTAGGCTTGTTCTCTATCCGGGCTTTAGCTCCTGAGATCTGGCTATAGCATCATAACAGCACAGATGTGCTCAAGCCTCCGTGAGCTTATAAACACATCTAAATGATCAGCTACAGCCCCAAACCTCTAGAATCTATATAATACCAACTAGAATATTACTAGATTTAGGGAAAACATTGGGACTGACCCATCCAAAACTCAGCATGTTCCAATGATCTAGTGATTTGGGTGTTGCTTTTCATTTTGTTTGGTTGTTCTCTGTGGTTTTGGAGCGTTTAGTCACATTTAGGGTGGTTGCCAGATATCTGACCTGTGCATTTAATTTTTATGTAATGTTTTTGCTAAAGTGATTTACTATGTGATTGATAAAAGTTTCTGGGTAGACTGTTCTGGGTGGTTGCTAGGGTGGCTTTAGTGTGGTTGTTCTGGGCAGTCCTATGGCAAACTGCTATACAGATGTTCTGAACGTTTTTAACATATCAGTTTTTACCATATTCTTAACTGCTGATTCATATGAATTTGTTTGATTTCTAGTGATGTTCCTGAAGTCAAATACTAGGTGCTTTCCAATGGGTTACTGTACTCTAGAAGGCCATTTCTATTTGGTGTCCAGCAGCTCTGATGTGTGTTTGCATATGTTATTTAAAAAAAAAAAGGCTCAGAAGACCAAAGGAAATATGAAAGTTGTTTGTTGTCTGCTCATAACCGCAGTTTCCTCGTGGCAGAGGTGCTTTGATTAACCCGGGCTGGATGTGTTCAGATACTGTCAGCTGGGAAATGACATTTCAGTTTGCCCACAAACACACACTGGAGCTGTAGAACAAAATCTCCTCGCCATCTCTACACCTGGAAAACGCTCCTGTTTCAACATCATTATGCCTCATGAATAACCTCAGCTTCATCCAGGCTGTAAAGCAGAACGTTCAGATGTGATTTTTCGAAGATGTAGCTGCGGGCGATATCGGAAGTGTGGCTCCTCTTGTTGTGTGTAATTGTTTAACAGGTGGAGGAGAGAACAGACGGCTAGCCCGAGGCCAGAGCGCTCACAGCATTCACAGAGTCACAGGGAATATATGAAGAGTTCAGATGCAAAAGCCTCTAAGTGCCATTTGAAATTTTCTTCTAGAATGATCATTTTTATCAAACTTCTATATTTAAATTCAGTGATTTCACTTAAATGGCAATGATAATTACCTATTAATTGTTATTTAAGTGAAATTACTGAACTTAAATATGCAAGTTTGATAAAAATCATCATTAAAGAAGAAAATTTCAAATGGCATTTAGAGGCTTTTGCATCTGAACTCTTCATATAGAAACCTTCAACAGCTCTGCTGCTTTAGTGTTGCCGTGTGTGTGTGTGTGTGTGTGCGTCTCTGCATGTGTTGAGACAAATGCACGAGGAAGAAAAGAAAGAGCCGAGTGAGTTCAGCTCATCTTATTAATAGTAAAGATGTCATTAGAGGTGTTTGCTAAGGCAAGCGTCACTATTGCTCTTCCCTCAACGATAGGTGTAGTTTAAACAAACAACAACAAAGAAAGAATGAATCAGTAACGCACCATCATGTGAGTAAAATGTATTTTTAATGAAAGGTTTTTTTACCCCTCCATTGAAAGTCCACACAGCCCCACATCAAGGGCTGTCGAGTAGTTTTTAAAGTTAGCGCTGAACAGGTGTGTGTTGCACTCAGGGTTATTCTTGCAGCTGACCTTGTTGCATAGGCATTCGTAGTTTCCCTTTCAGAGACACAATGCATGGGAGAGAATATAAATGAATCATGGAAGGTGATCTGCAGAGGTTTGTGCGAGTCAATTCCCTGGTATTTGCACATTTATTTAGCTACCGCCCCCAAAAAAGCATGTCTCATCATACCAGATGCTAATTTGCGCTGCGTTTGTCATTAAGTAAAAGATCATGCTGTGTGTCGTCAGTAGATCACGTGCACATGCGCTCCCACACTCATTTGCCCTGTTTAGTAAATCTGGCGCCAATACTTTTTTTTTTTTTGATGCTTCAAAATGTTCAACAAATTATACAAGTAATCCATATGAATCTAGCAGCATCTGGGTTCATGCTCGTTAATCAAGCATGTTTAGCATTGGTTTTTGTATGTGCATTGGCCAACATTACGTTTGTTCATCATATAATGCGATTGTATCTGTTCCATAGACTTGGATGAAACCATTCAATTAATATGGATTACTTTTACAATGTCTTTATGAGCTTTTTGAAGCGTCAAAATTGAGATTGTGTGGACTTTAATTGGATGAACAGAAATCATTTTGGAATGAGAATATACCATAGATTTACTTTGTCTCAAAATTAGATTTATACTATAGATAATACCATATTAATATCATGGTCAAAAAACTATTTGGAAAACCCTAGCAGACACCAAAGGGCCACTTCAGCACCTCAGCATCTACAACAGATAGAGTACATTAGCAATAGCAACTGCATAAAAAAATCTAAAACCCTTAGGAAAAATCCAAACAACACAACAACCGCATGAAACACACTAAAGTCATTGGGTCTTTGAAAGTGCTATATAAATGCAGTCCGTTTACCTGAATGCTCTAGCTTCAATGTTCCCAGTACATATCCCGCTAATGATGGCCTTACACCATATAGCATTCAAATTAGCGTCTCGCACACTTTCATCAGCACACATAGCAGTAAAACCCTTTCCTCAGTAACTACATTGCAGCACCCTGGCATTCGTTCGAAAAGGTAGAAATGTAGTTCCTTGCTGAAATTACTCTGCCAAGCGTTTCTCTATTCACTATGAACTGATACAGTAGCTCTTCCTTCCGTTTTTCTTTCCTTATGTAATCCTCATCAAAGTGGTGATCCGCGGTTTACTATCCTCCATTCAAATCATTCACCTCCCACAATCCTCAGTGAAGCGATTGTTCTGTGTCTCCGCAGGGCCCAAGCAGGACATGATCTATGACTTCTGGCGCATGGTTTGGCAGGAGAACTGCTACAGCATCGTGATGATCACCAAACTGGTGGAGGTGGGGAGAGTGAGTAGAATAACTCTGCCTCCGGCTACTCGGCCGCCCACTAATGGACACCATCTATTACTAAACACTGACCACTGCAGTCCACAGCTGACCATTACTGAAGATAAACTTTACCAAGACACCCCATTAGCCAGAGAACGTTCCACCTGATTAATGATTATCTGGCCCCAGCCATCCTCCATTTAACTGCACTTTCCTTTGTCCCATTTCTCTCTCTAAAACACCATGATTACTGCAGTTCTTTGTACTGTAACATCATAGTAAATTAGTATAGGATCTCTTTTTAAGAAGCTGATTTATTCATGTATTGGCTTCAACCAAGTTATCACAGTTTTATTGCAGTATTACAGTTATTACTGATATATTTTGTCTGAAACCAATTTTAAATATTTTTATTTTTTTATTATCAAAATGTGGCAAATTAGCATGCCTCAATACATCCGATATAGATTCTAATAATCAGCTCCCCCTTCAAACATTTTGATAGTATATTGAAATAAGTGAAGCTACCATGTCATTTATTTATATTTAAAGTGCATGTTTATATTGGTCTAATTGAAAATCACAGGTTTTGGTTTAAACCTTTTATATATATATAAATGTGTGGTTTGTTGATGTGCATAACACACTGGCTAGTTTTACTGCAGAATGAACTAAATGGTTTTATTTTTCTCTTAAGTATTAGCTTTTGTTTAAGATGAGTTTAAGTTATAAAAAGGCAAATGTTGACCTACAATATTCATTTACCTGTAATCCGTAACATTTTGGCTTGTGTCTAAGAACATTGATTAAAGGCACAGTATGTAAGTTGCTTATTCAAAGCAATAACAAAGGCGTAGCTTGATGATCCAAGTGTGTCTAACTGCAACATTTTAATCCATAATTTGTACATATTGTGCCTTTAAGTATGCTATTGTCTTTATAATTATGAATCTTTTTACTTTGTATGCACGTATTTCTCTTTGGAAAAAATCGTATTTGTGACCAATTCAAGGATTTAACCAAATTCTAAATGTGATTTGTTTTGTTCAGATGAAGTGCTGTAAATACTGGCCAGATGAAAGTGAGCTCTATGGAGACATTAAAATTACTCTTCTGAAAACCGAATCGCTGGCAGAATACACCGTACGCACCTTTGCCATGGAGCGGGTAAGAGTGTTGAGATTTTTGTCAATGGTTTGCTCTGTTTTTGTCATGAAATGTGAATTTGTTAATGGAGCTATTTCCCATTTGGTATTCTAATAAGATGTTAAAATATATATAGGAAGAATATATATATATATATAATTTATTTTTATTTTATTTTTTATTATTATTTTTTATTATTTTTTTATTTTTTTTTATTTATTTTTTTTAATTTTTAATTTTTTTTTTATTATTATTTTTTTTTATTATTATTTTTATTATTATTTATTTATTTATTTTATTTTATTTTTTTTTTATCAGCGGGGTTACCCAGCCAAGCATGAAGTCTGCCAATTCCACTTTACGTCTTGGCCAGAGCACGGCGTCCCGTTTCATGCCACAGGACTGCTGGCCTTCCTCCGGCGGGTCAAAGCCTCCACACCACCGGATGCTGGGCCAGTGGTTGTCCACTGCAGGTAATCAAGCATCACTTCCTGTACTTGCATGTTTTTCAGCACACTTTTGTTTCATCATCAGCTGTTTTTAAACAATTGGCCAATTGTCGGTAGGGAAAATAACAGCTTTTAACTGCTGATTATTGACCTATACATCGGTGCATCTCCATGTGATTGTTTTATACTGCATACTGTTTAAAAATAAAAAATAAGTGGCATAATAGTACATACTATCCAATAAGTAGAAAACAGAAGAATTCAGTTACAGAGTTTATTTTTTAATGAATAATTCTAACATCTCCAACTGTCTCGTATGGGTTTTAGTGCCTCCACTTCACCTTTAAAAAAATGAATTTCTTGTCTCAGGTAATGTCACTTCTTTCAGATCTCAAATATAAAAGCATGTTCTTCCTTTTGATGAAATACAGTTGTTTGATGTTTTCCATGAAACCTCTATCCATTATAAAGAGAAAATTGTTTGTACCTGCAGTTCACCAGTGCAAGGACGTGTCTGTGTCCGCCAGTCTCGTCTATTTATTGAAAAGACATTCATGTATCTGATCAAACTAAATTGGAAAACCAATTCGATGAATCATCCCTGAACATTGTTAAAATGTCCATATAAGCATCACATGTGAAATTAATACTCAAGTGATAGCCTTGTCGTTAGCATGGCAAGCTATGACAACATGTCTGCACTTCATCGAGTTTAACTCTATATGAAGAGTTCAGATGCAAAAGCCTCTAAGTGCCATTTGAAATTTTCTTCTAAAATGACCATTTTTATCAAGCTTGTATATTTAAGTTTAGTAATTTCACTTAAATGACAATTAATAGGTAATCTTCATTGCCATTTAAGTGAAATTACTGAACTTAAATATACAAGCTTGATAAAAATGATCATTTTAGAAGAAAATTTCAAATGGCATTTAGAGGCTTTTGCATCTGAACTCTTCACATGTTCTACTGTTATCCTGCCTATGTTACGAATTACACAACCAATCAATAAAAAGCTTGTAATTTAGACTGTGACATTGACTTACCACCACAGTTATAGGAGAGTCCGCTCCAGTTTAAGCCTCCAGATTATTCAGGTTGGACTCTGATTTATGGTTGTTTTAGTCACCCGTTGAATGTCCTGCTTGAATGAGCTGTGGTAGTTTTATCCCCCCCTGTCAGTGATCAGGAATTGACTGGAAGCAGTTTGTGAAGTGCTTGCCGTGATGTGTGTGTGCAGTATGGGCGCGGGCCGCACCGGCTGTTATATAGTGCTGGACGTGATGCTGGATATGGCGGAGTGTGAGGGTGTGGTGGACATCTATAACTGTGTGAAGACGCTCTGCTCACGACGTATTAATATGATCCAGACTGAGGTAAGATCAGCAACAGAAGACTGGCTCACATTAATCAAGGTGTCATTCTGGCTATTTTACTCTAGTACTCTCTGTGCTCACCTGAGTTTATTTGATGTCAGAGATGGGCTCATTGGGATGTTGGGAACGCTGTTTCTCAAACTCGGCTAATAAGGATAATCAGGGGTACTGTGGATGTGAACATTACTCTTCGCTGCTGAATTGAACACATAGCCCTGAGTCACAGAAGTTAACTGTATGATTTGCGTATGTACACCGGATGGATGTCCGCATTGTTTGGAACCTTTGCAATGCACTGTTAGAAAAAATAGTTTTCAAATCTTTAAACAAAACAACGATTATAGGAATACGTTTCACAGTAAAATACCATTTCAGTCTTTCTACTTCAACATTGAAATCATCTAATTTAAAGTATTACTTGACATTTCTTTGTAGTTTCATTTCTAAATCACATTTCTGTGTAAATTATTAGCAATGTCTGAATGAAAATCTTCTGTGGAAGTCTAAGGACTAAAACAAAAGTCATCCTTTTTGGACATCATACCATACCATACACCCTACTCGTGCACACAAAACACATCATCATTGCTCCATGAGGCTAAGCAGAGTTTCTACTTGGAGCTGTTCACATCCTCGGACTCGGGCACCACTATCTGATAATTGTAATTATGAGCTCTATGAGGATATAAAAAGCACTTTGAATTCTAACAATAACCATAAATAAGTTCTTGACGTTCATTATTGTTGTAATGTTGCGCTTCGAGATATGAGGCAATGATGCTTTGCAGACTTCTTAACACTGAAGGGAGGGAGGGCTATTTCCCCCTGTTATGCTTTCAAAGCTAACCTAAGTTTTATTCAATATTATATTTCATGGCAAATTCCATTTTTTTATTTTGACTTGTTTTTAACTTCTCTATATTCTTTACAGACAAAATGGGCTTGAAAGTTTGTTTGGTAAAATAGATTTAGACATTAAAATCGTGTTACTTTTGAATAATTTATATTCTCAGTTCATTATTTCCCCTTTAAATTCATTCAGTTCTGAAAGGCAGAGAATGAGTTGCATGTTAATAAGCTGACGGACAAGAGTAGCTGTGAATATTTTTCCTCAAGTGAATCCTCAAGAGGCTGGACAACAAAGAGGAAACCATAATTTAATATATAATCATTGTTTGCTTAATATCACAAGAACACTTAAAGACAAAACCAAGGCCATGAAACCCATCTTGCTTTCTAATGCAAAAGAGATCTCTGCCCTCACTTTTACACAGTGCTGCTTATGATATATTAATTAACTACAGCAAGCTGAAGGCCAATCGAGTGTACTCCGTCAAAAGAGATCAAACAAAAAACCCATGCGTGATATTTAACCCGCTGGGGTCTTACGTGTCGCATCGTTTTTAATTAAAGCCAGATAAAAGCAAATAATTGGACAGTGCATGTGCATGTTTTGGCATGGACTTATTTTTTAATCCGTTTTCTGTCGTAGTCTGACCTGAACTGACTCTTTCTGTGGGGTTTTAGGAGCAGTATATATTCATTCATGATGCCATACTGGAGGCCTGTCTGTGCGGAGAGACCGCCATCCCCATCAGTGAGTTTATGCTCACCTATAAGGACATGCTGAGTGTGGATTCTCAGACCAACACCTCTCAACTTCGAGAAGAGTTTCAGGTGAGTCGTATAATATTTAGGGCTGACTGAACTGAGGAGAATGGCTCAAAAAAGCACTTTTTATATTTGGTTTGACACTAACCAGTATGCATTGCAATATCAGCATTTAAAGTCCCCGTGAAATCAAAATTGAACCTATTTACTTTGTTAGCGCATTTTACTAGTCTTGTGGTGAACAATTACTCCGTGCAAGTAAAAATATATTTAAAAAATGTTTTACCTTGGTAATCTTTAATCAAAATCTGAAAAGTTACTTCCGGTCTGGAACGGTTTCTTTTTCTGATGACGTAGGTTTCACAACTTGGGTGGGGAAACGCTTAACCACTCCCCTCAAACCGTTAGTTTGCTATGAGCGAGAGATGGAGAGGAGGAGCGCTAGAGTAAAACCCTGCCCTCTGTTCAATATTCCGTTTCACTTGGAAATACGTCACAGCACTGGAGAAAAATCGTTTGCAACTTCCGGTTCATGGGGACTTTAAAAAGAAAATTGCATACGACTGATTTTAGTGGGCAGTTGGTTGCAATTGGCTTGAACCTTGGCATGTTTTAAATTGGTCACATTTTTAGGGTGGTTATCTTGTACACATCACATCTTGAAAAAGTCATGGCGCAGTGGATGAGACACATGCCTTTGGTGTGAGAGACCCGGGTTCGAATCCACTGTGAGACGCCAATGTGTCCCTGAGCAAGACACTTGACCCCTAGTTGCTCCAGAGGCGTGCGACCTCTGACATAGACAGCAATTGGAAGTCACTTTGGATAAAAGCGTCAGCTAAATGAAGAAATGTGAATGTAAGATCGTGTTGAAAATTCATTATCACAATTGGTTCTTCGCGGTCGATCTTAAAGGCAAAAATCTTCTCACATAGAAAGAATGCCACAACACAGGTTTGTTTTGAGGGGCAAAGCTTCCCAAGACCAGCTCCTTCCATTCACCCCAGCCATGTTACATAGACGATTCATAATGGGCATAATCATAATGGCCGCAGTGGGTTTTATGCAAATCATGTTGTTTTGTTCCATCCAGGTTAAGTGCTGCAAACTAGCTCAAACTACGATGAAGTCAACCAGCTGTATCATCTATTTGGGTTCATTCAGAGAGGGTTAATGAGGTGTTCCCTCAGTTCCGCATGTGTGTTTTTACATTGAGCCACTAATGGTGTCATGGCTTACGCTCTCGGTGTGTATATCCTCCTGATAGCACAGCTCTCAAAGCCAATGCAATTCTAATAATCATAATTGTAATGTCCCATTTGTGCCGTCAGAAAAAAAAATCAGGATTGAAGTACTTTACCCATCAAGTGTAACAATCTGCATAATTCTCAGTTTGATTCATTCACCTCAAGGCTCATAGCATAAGTGTTCATTTGTGACCAGTCTGCATTTATTTTCAGCCGTTAAGCCTTTTCCCCGAGACAGAATCATTTCTACTTCAAATTCTTTTCTCTACATCTATTTACAATTGAGGTCATGTGTTCAACTTGCAGAATCTTCTATCTATCTATCTATCTATCTATCTATCTATCTATCTATCTATCTATCTATCTATCTATCTATCTATCTATCTATCTATCTATCTATCTATCTATCTATCTATCTATCTATCTATCTATCTATCTATCTATCTATCTATCTATCTATCTATCTATCTATCTATCTATCTATCTATCTCTCTATCTATCTATCTATCTATCTATCTATCTATCTATCTATCTATCTATCTATCTATCTATCTATCTATCTATCTATCTATCTATCTATCTATCTATCTATCTATCTATCTATCTATCTATCTATCTATCTATCTATCTATCTATCTCTCTATCTATCTATCTATCTATCTATCTATCTATCTATCTATCTATCTATCTATCTATCTATCTATCTATCTATCTATCTATCTATCTATCTATCTATCTATCTATCTATCTATCTATCTATCTATCTCTCTATCTATCTCTCTATCTATCTATCTATCTATCTATCTATCTATCTATCTATCTATCTATCTATCTATCTATCTATCTATCTATCTATCTATCTATCTATCTATCTATCTATCTATCTATCTATCTATCTATCTATCTATCTATCTATCTATCTATCTATCTATCTGTCTGTCTGTCGTTTTAGTGACTGAAGGATTCTAGATGTCATGAAAATGTAATTCTCTGTTTTCAAAATGTGTTTCGTTCACAGCGTTTGTACACTTCTTCCTCTTTTGCTTTGGTCAGTTTTGCTTCTAGCTATCGCCTGCATAACTTTACTTCCTGTCTCACTTAGTTATATCATTCCTTTGTGTGCATTCAGACAGCCTTTGACCCCTTGTCTTGTGTCTTGATCAGACTCTAAACTCGGTCACCCCTCACCTGGATGTGGAGGAGTGCAGTGTGTCTCTGCTGCCCCGGAACCGCGAGAAGAACCGGAGCATGGATGTGTTGCCGCCGGACCGCGCCCTCGCGTTTCTCGTGTCCACCGAGGCGGACGGCAACAATTACATCAACGCGGCCCTGATGGACAGCTTCCTGCAGCCGGCTGCGTTTGTGGTCACCCCTCACCCCCTGCCCACCACCACCGCTGACTTCTGGAGACTCGTGTTTGACTACGGCTGTACCTCCATCGTCATGCTCAACCAACTCAACCAGTCCAACTCTGCCTGGGTAAGACACATACATTAACAGATCCACAACCCACAATGCACGTTGATGATCCTGTGCATATTACACAATAGGATTTCTGGAATCATTCTGGTCAGCTTGTATACAGAACTTTCATGTCCATTCCATGTTTTCACAATAGCTAGGATTCATTTCACAAGAGTTAGGTCACTTCTTCACACAGTAAGCACAAACACAATCTGTCTGAGTAGGTACTACATTTGATAAAAAAGTGAGTTCTGTTTATTATGAAAATGGGTAGTATGAATGAAATTCGGGCATACTACACCCGAATATAGAATTGAATATATTCAAAACATATATTAAATGCATGCATCCATTACAAAATGTATTTCCACATATGAAAGTGGTTCAGATTGCAATTGGAAATGTCAGATTTAGTGCAATATTTGTAATGTTTTTGCTTTCTTCCAACACATTTGTGCCACATGAAAGTCATGTTTAGGCCACAGACAGCTGTGGTGGTGTGAATATAACCTTTACATATTTTAAGCCCCCCTGCAGGCTTCTGTTTTGAAGTCTTTGAGAGAGTGAACGCTGTGTTTTGGTCGTCTTACTCTGGGTGAACAGCAATCGCACAATGTGCCTTTCATTTGAGACTCCCCACATTGATAATGTGTTTGTCTTGTCTAAATTGGCAATGGAGAGGACAAACTCACCAAGACACCAACCTACTCGTGATTTTCAGTCTTCTCCCCCTGCAGGGATCCACCGTTACCCGTTCTCCACGATAAAGCCTTTCTGGTGCACGTTATTCCACTGAATACACAATTAGAGTGTGTCATCCTGATAATACATCTGTGTTTGTGCTTTTGTATATGTAAGGTAATCTGCATAAAACTATTTTATACTTATTTCTGTTTCTTGTCTCCCATTTGATTTGTGCAACAAAAAAAAAAAAGTCTTTTTATTATCTCTATTTTTTCCCGATTATCTCACTTATTCCTCCGACTTTCTAGAAACATCTCTGTTCTGTTTCTTGTGCGGTCACCTCTTTCTGTTCTGTCTGAGTGTGTTTGTATGAATATGTATCTTCGTCTGCACGATGTCACTGCTAATACGCATCATTGTGACAAGAATTTATCAATTTCGATCTGATCTATATCAACGCCTCTCTATCTCACATCGGAAATCCCTGGATGAAGCCGTTTCACGCCGACTCGTTTCAAATAAAAGCATGTTGGATTAGATCTGTCTGCAACAGGCGTGAGTGAAAATTAATGGACACATTGAGCAAACGGTAATCTGGTGGGAGATTGGACTAGATATGGAGATTGGTGGGCCGCGATTGGATTTTCAGTGCTGATTAGCCTATCTCTGGTGTTTCCTTGACTCCATTATCCTTTCACTGTCTGTCTTCACCCTTTTCCTTAATCACAAGAAATGAAACCCATAAACAAGAAATAATATCACAGAGAGATAGGGCGTTCTGCGTGGTTGCTATGGTGTTGCTAGGCAGTTGCTATGCAAATATCTGATCATTTTACCTTTTTTGAATTTTGTCAGATGGCTGTCAAATGGCATGATTGAAAACATTTCATAATATTTTAATATTTTTTAAAATGCATTATGCATTTTTAAATGTTTATTATCAATGTTATTATACTGTAGTTATTATACCAGTCAACAATCTCATCATTGATGTTGTTCACCCATTTATGTTTCAGTTGTATCATTCTGGTGCATTGCAAGTGTTCTCTTCCTCTTTCTTTTTTTAGTTGCATATATTTAGCTGCTTTTTTTAATAATATCAGGCAAATGGACTGCCAATGAAAATCTGGATGTTGATTAACGTGCACTGTCCCTTTCGAAATAATTAAATACATGCATACCTAAATGTAACATTGCCTCTGCACTAAATGACACAATGTCCAGTAATTTACGTGTGTGATTATTCCCTCTGTTTCTCAGCCTTGTCTGCAGTACTGGCCTGAAACAGGGATGCAGCAGTACGGACCAATGACGGTAGAGCTGCTCTCCAGATCCACCGATGACAACGTTGTTACTCGTCTATTCAGGGTGAACAACATCACACGGGTGAGCTTATAATGCCATCTTCAAATATTTATTACAGTACCTCATTAAAATCAGACCTCATTAGACAAATCACCAGTCTTCCCATGTCTGTCTTTTTTTGAAAAGAGATGATCTGAGTTCAGGGCCGCTCCAGAAAGGTTAATTAACTGAGAGGCTAATGGCTTAAATGATCTTTTCAGAGACTTGTAGAAAATGAAATTAAATCATAAAAGTGTGGTCAGTCTGTATTTCACCAAATGGTACTGACGGACACTACATTGCTATAATTAGACGTGGTCGTTTCTCGCTGGATGTGTGTGTGTGTGTGTGTGTGTGTGTGTGTGTGCTTCTGATATTGACTCGTCTGGATAAAAAGACACTTCCTCACACCTCTAGCTGACCTTAGTCCTCCCGGATGGCGTCATTGTCAACATCCCGTCTCTTTGAAATCTCGTCTCGAGTGTTGCTCGCCCCCTTTAGCGCTCCTGACAGCCAGCCTGTCAACCTTTAGCCGTATTCCCGTCCGTGCCTCTGTCAGTTTGGCTAGCCCCTGTCAGTCCCCATTTCCCCTCTGTCTCTTTGAGACTCTGCAAGCTGGGCAAACACTCCATGTCACTGTCAGAAACTGTCCCATACTGCCTCTTCACAGGACCCCAGAGAGATCCACCCGTGTTGGAAAGATGATTCTCACTTCTCCAAAAAGGTACAAGACTGAGGAGTAGATCATGTTGCTAACCGGCGGACAAAGAAAAGCCCCGTGACAGAACAATGCTTTAATAATATCTTACAGACTAATTTAGATACTAATTAATGCTCAAAGGATCCAGTCAATGACTTGCAGATGAGCTGAATATTGTGTGTGCAAGCAAGTGTTTGACTTACAGTAGATCTTCCATGAATACGACACAAAACAGACGAGTAACATTCTTCAGGAATCAGTGAAAGAAGATGCTTAGCCTTCAGATAATACGGTTTGTTTATGTCAGGAGGTCAAACTGATTATTATAATATAATATAATATAATATAATATAATATAATATAATATAATATAATATAATATAATATAATATAATATAATATAATATAATATAATATAATATAATAATATATAGAGCCAGACCGATATATCGGCAGGCCGATATTAGTAATTTTCCAAAATATCGGTATTGTCAGTTATAATGACTGATAAATGAATATTTCAAAAATAAAATAAAAACGGATGAAACACGCTTCAATCATCATCTCTTCTTGGCCTGTTATATTGAAAATGTATGTTTTACAATTTGCAGTATGATGTTATCTATTGCTAAATTATGACTCATCATAGACTAGCTAACCACAAAGCTAGCTAATGCCACTATCATCAGTGGAAGACCGCTTAATGAGCTTGGAAACCACAATGAACTTTTCCTGCCTAAATAAAGTAATGATTACTTTATTTATAACTTACATATCTCTAGTTACAGTCCCCGCATTGTAAAATTGAGTGAACATTTAGACAGAGAAAAAGTATCAAACGTATCTGATGATTGAAAATGGTTTGATGAAGCTTGATGGAAAAAATGTAAAAAGTGCAGGTAAAAAGATAAGCAAGCGGACATTGTAATTATAAGGTAGCTTATAAGGCAATGCAGGGACTAATTATTATTTTATTTATCAGAACTTTAATATATTTTGGTGTTCCTCTGTTCTGTTGTGACAATAAAAGAAACAAGTTTATTTTTAAAATGCTTTATTATACTATTTTAGTTAAAACTCATAAATAACTACAAATGACTCTGTTAGGGAAATCTGTTAATGTTTTGTTGTGCGTTTCTGAAAAAAATAAAAATAAATAAAATATCGGCCGATATATCGAATTTTAAAATCCAAAAATATTTGTATCGGTATCGGTCTTCAAAATCCTTTATTGGTCGGGCTCTAATAATATAATATAAATGGCTGGTGAGCCAAAGACAATTTTCCACCTTGGTGGACAATAAAGATTATTATTAAAGATTATATATATATATATATATAAATTCTGAATGCCATTTCTGGAACCCACTAATAAAATGTGGGACATATCCACAATTTGTTTTATTATCACATTTTATTATAATTGTTGTTATTAAAAATATAATTTCCAAGCAATAAACATTAGGGAACACTTTATTTTACAGTGTCGTTGTTACATACAGTATGTTACAGGTACTTACCACAGTAATAAGAGTAAATTAAGCATAATTACATCCAACTAACCCTCAACCAAATCCTAATCCTACCCTAACCCTATATGAAGTACATGTAGTTGAAGTGTATAAATATCATAAAATTAAAACAGTATAATAGAATGAGTATCAGGATTGCACATTTCTAGTGTTAGTCAGTAGAGACTAGGTTTGGGATAATTCAGTTTAACAGATTGTTGTGGTTTTGTGGATCTCTCAAGTGGCACATATGGAGCCCCTAAGGGGACATGGTGAAGGAAAACTTTTATGAAATGGGAGGAAAAATTCGATTTCTATGCTTTAAAAGAGTTGTGTTTCCCCTTAAAGCGTCTCTGGGAAATCAAAGGTTTTGTGAGTAAGTGCAAAATGCTAATTTTCAAAGGGGAATGAACAAGTTTTGAGAGAGAACGCAAAGGCAAGTTTATGTGCCACTTCAGAGATCTAAACCCCCTTGATTGAACGAACCGTTTCAATTTCATTTTCATGCCATGTTTACAATATTTTAGCTCATTCTTCTGCTCTTGGTCTGTCTGTCTTTATCATTCAGTTGCAGGAAGGTCATCTGGTGGTACGACATTTCCAGTTCCTGCGCTGGTCGGCTTATCGTGAAATCCCAGACTCCAAGAAGGCCTTTCTCACGCTGCTGGCACAAGTGCAGAAGTGGCAGCGGGAGTGTGGCGATGGGCGCACTATAGTGCACTGCTTGTAAGTTTCATACGGCTCTGCTTCTGCAAATGCCAATTACACTTCATTGTGTTGAGGTGTCTCCTGCGATTTCTGTGGCCACCCAACAGTGAAAATCTGCATCTGTGTAGAATCTAATAGAGGCAACATCTGTGTAGTTTAATACATCTATCCTCTATTAATGATAGCATGGCACCATTGCGGTCTTCGAAGCATCTGTGCTGGCCCCTCTTTATAGGGAAATGATCTGAGATCAGGAGGATGGGACAGTTTTATTGCAGAACTTTTCCCCAGAGCGCACCGGTACTCTCCATTCCTTCATGTTCAAAAGTATTACAGATATCTGGCACAAATATGGCCTTTCACTGAGATCCCCTCCAGACATCTCTAATACAATAATCCACACAAGCTTTGAAAGTGCTGTGCATACAGTAGATCCCTCTCCTACATCAGTTACAAGAAGATGCTAATGAAACAACATATTAATGTGTTCAAGGAATGGCGGGGGCCGTAGCGGCACTTTCTGCGCGTGCACCATGATCATGGAGATGGTGCATCATCACAACATGGTCGACGTGTTCTACGCCGTCAAGACGCTCCGCAACTCCAAGCCCAACATGGTGGAGTCAATGGTTAGTGTGCTGACCGTATTAGTGCTGTTCACTATTGCTAATCCCCAAAATGTGTAGCATAGTTTGACATGCAAATCATTTGTTCTGTGAGCATCTTTACTTTACAGACTGAAATTGAAGGAGGGATACAACTGTATAAATAGCCATTGTAAACATCTCTCACATTTTCTTTAAATGTATAAATGATAGGGCTGGGTATTGAGACAAATTTCACAATTCGATTCGATTTCGATTCACAAGCTTGCAATTCGATTCGATTACGATTTGATTCAATATTGATTATTTTGGATATCAGTTACAATAAATTGCAAATTTTCTCAAGGGAATCAAATCTCTGAACTAATGCTGTAAACTATGGGAGTCTAGTTGTAGCCAAAAGGCTTCATTAGCCTAATATGAAGGTAATAATGAACTGTTTTGCAGCTATACAAACACTTAAATTACAGTATTATTTATTTTTATAATAAGAAGATTATATGAAATATAAACATTTAAATGGTGGCTGTCATATTTATTAAAAAATGCATTAAATATTGAAGAACATTAAGATTATAATGTATATGTTAAATGGTGTATATATTTAGCAAAATGCTCCTCTCTAGAGTTATTTTTTCTAGCTGACTAACGAGTTTATGTGGGTTTTCTGAGGTAAATATGACGATACATTGATTACAAGCTGTTTAACTGACGTCTTTCCTCGGTTGAAACGCTGATTGAGCGAATCAATGTGACATGATCCGGATTTGGATAAGTTGTACTGTATCTTTAACACACTTTCAGATGCTCATTCATGTTTATTTGGCGCTGTGACTGGTATTATTAAGCCGGAAGAGAGATCAGCGCTGCTGCTTCTCCAGAGCGATCTCACGCCACAGCGACAAAACGCTATTTATGTTTTTGAATTTCTAAAGAAAATGGACATAATTTGAAAATTAAGACTTTGTTTCATATCAATAGTAACAAAGAACAAAGATTATTGTGAGTTTTTTGGATGAGCGCAGCCGCGATACAATGATCCATTCATTCAAATGAAACAGGATGACTAATCGATTCTTGAGATTTAAGAATCAATATCGGTTCGTAAAAATGAGAATCGATTAATATCGAGAAATCGATATTTATTACCCAGCCCTAATAAATGGAGTTGCATAATGGGATTGATGTAGTTTGTGAATGTCGCCAGAGAAATGGATGTGACCTTGGTGTTGTTGGCAGGAGCAGTACAGGTTCTGCTACGAGCTGGCTCTGGACTACCTGGACTGCCTGGAGGTCAGATAACACAAGAGCTCAAGACCTCATCAACGCTGGCTTCAACCTCTTCACCTTGCCTCCTCTTCTTCCTTTGACTTGGGCCAATCCAGCCCGTATGAATGAGCCGTTCTGTCCTCCAGCGAATGCATATCGACGTCAAGAGTGGACCTGAAAGACGTGGCACATTTCTCTAACCTTCAACCTCTATTGTTCTCCGTGTACTTTTTGTTTTGGTGTTTTCGCTGACCTCCTGTGCCAGTTATTCCTGCCGAATCCTTGAGAGAATTGATGACATTTCTACAGCTTTATGGCGTACCTCTTTGATCACGTGACTGGCTCTGAGCCTTACACACCATGCAGAGGAAAACACACAGCGACAACGTGGGAGATGACCTTGTGTTTGTGCATTACGTGTGTTGTTAATTGGAAAGCATAGCTTGAATGGGAGGGTGTGATAATTGATGAATTATTTAAAGCTGATCTGTATAATTTGTTGATGTTAATCTCCCATCCCAGCTTGTTGTGAGCCGTTAATAGGTTGATTATCACTGTGGCGCCATCGAAACGTTGCTCTATTCGTTTGAGCATCCCAACACACAAACTTTGACTCAACCAGTAGCTTGAGCTGGGGCAGGACTGTGTGTTTGGCTGACCAGTAACTGAGCTGTTTAAAACAGTGAGTTCATCTATTTGGTGCAAAAAGGACACTCTTCACCTTTAAATCGGAAAGTGGCACTCGAAAGGTCAGACAGGTCACAAGAATACCTACAAATATGGTTTCTAGGTTGATTTTTTTTTATTTTTTGGGGGGGGGGGGGGGTGTAAATATAATATATTTTGCAAAAAAAAAAAAAAGTTTATAGATGTTGTCTTTAATGTGCCAACTCGCGTGTGTGTGCGTGTTCGCACAAAGAGGATCAATGATGGATCTGCATGCCTGTTTCATGTTTCATTGCAATCCATTGTGACCAGTCCGCTTTGGGTGCCGCTGCTTGCTGTCCTTGAGCACAGTAAAACTAAAAGAAATACGCAACTATATAAAATAAACTAACATGCTACGGTTGGAATATGGTGAGGCATTCGCCAAAAAAAATTTGCTTTTTATCTTTGTATTTATTGGTTGTGTTCTATTTTCTAAAAAAAAAAAAAAGTAACATTAACGAATAAAACATTCCAATGTTGCTTTTATCTCTTTGTCATTATTGTTGATTTTCTAAAGAAAGCTTGTTTTTCCTCATTTAAATACAAATAATAGGTCCCCACAGACGACAGAGATTAAATAGAGAGATTTGTATTCATCTCAGGGATGGTTTTTGTCTTCATATTTCCATATTCTCCGACCGGAGATGTATGACCTGAATTCTGAAACGGCTTTAAACAATTACCAAAGAAACTGTGTTTTCAGATACACTCCATGCATGAATGGCTCCGGACGGCACTGAAAGGACTACCAACCTGAAGCTCATCTGTGTTCATTTACAAGTGAATTGCTCCTGATCATCTGGGGTTGGTGTCTCGGTTCGCAGTGAATGCCATGAACTCGTCTCGGCCAATGCTGTGAGTTATAACGTAAGGCAACATTCACCAGCTGTCTTCTCAAATTTGTAATGAGAATCGTTTGTAAATCTGTTGTCAACGAGACAGAAGATTTCAGGTTCATTTGCGCTTCCCACAAAAATAAAAGCTCCAAGGTTTATCTTTAAAAGCTAATAATATCTTTTATTAGCTTTGTAATGTTTTTTTCCCCTTATTTTAAGTCTCTAGATTCTCCGATTTTTTTCAGTTTTGCCAATTTTACCAAATTTAAGACTATTATACTTCAATGAAACGTGACTCAGATCTAAGACGTCTGAGCCGTGAAAGAGCTGAGTAATACCTCCTTTGCATAGTGAGTAACCGTGAACAACTAAAGAGTTAACTAGAGCAATACCATTTGGTCTGTTTGCCAGCATATTTATTATACTGGTGAACTTCTCAGATGGTGATATGGACAGAACCTGCTTCAGTGAGCTGATTGTTTTCGTCATAAGAGTGCAGTGTTGTCTCTTTACTATAGTTTCTCTGCTCCATCATCACTCATATCTCACAACAAGCCACAATGTGATGGGTCACGAGTCATCATCATCATATAATTCAGTTATCCTCTCGCAGATCAATTTCAATACTAAAGCCAAATCAATTTGCCTGGTGACTATCGCATGCTTCTGTGCCTATACTTGTGTGTGTTTGTGATTATTAGATGACCAACACACCACCCATGAGGTGGTTACTGCAAATCTTTCCAACCTGTGATTTCATTTGTGCTTATCATTTAATTAGACATGCTTTAATGGACTTTTTATCAAGTGGCTTCAACAGGCCAGAGGCTTTCAGCGGTGGCGATGGATGACTCTTGCTGTGCATTGATCTCGTTCTTATTTCCCACAATGCTGTTTATTTAGAGTTGTCTGATAAGGTTAGATGAATGACTGCATTCTCCGTCTCATCTCGCCAGACAACATTCGTCTTTGTTGAAACCCCTACCCACGTGCAGCTGATTATATAGTTCAGACGAGGTGATCTGTGTTATGATTTGTAATTAGCATGTAAGTTAGAATTGCCTCAGGTCGATGACATGAAATCTGAATCAAGATGTCTAGGTCATTTTAAACCTTGAAAGAAATAAGAAATAACATTTTTTTTAATTATATTTTTAGTTCAGAACCCCACAATGATGGGGGAGAAATATATATATATTTTAGTGCTTTTGCAAGCAAATGCAAAGTTTCTCAGAGTTACTTTTGCAAGAGAACAAAATGTTTGTAAAGAGCAAAATGCAGATGTGATGTTTCTTGGAGGAACACAATAGTTTTGCGAGAGAATGCTAAAGTTTCTTGGGGGAACAAAATAGGTTTATGAACATATTTCATGATGCAAATCAGCCTGTTCTCATGTAAATGCATCTCTATAGCACACATTTCATGCAATTTATATGCAAAAAAATTATGCACGCGTTTTTTCGCATGCATTTGATACGCAGTCCATATGCATGTAATACACACGCACCCCACAACACTAAACGTATAATACACACGCACCCCACCACTACTAAACCTACCCTAACCAACCCATGCGTATCCTATGCAAATCCTCATCTTCGCCTATAAATTGCCCAATAAACACACTGCATGCTATAGAGACACATTTAGTGTGATCGGGTTGCTATAATATATATTTAAATGGTAAAACTTTACAATAAGGTTCATTTAATAAACATTAGTTAATGTATTAACTATGAACTAACCATGAGCAATTCATTTGTATTTGTTAATCGTTGTTGACGTTAGTCAATACAAATCCAGTTCATTGTTTGTTCATGTTAGTTCACAGCATATTAACTAATGTTAACAAGATTTTAATAAAGTAGCCTATTAGTAAATGTTGAAGTTGCATTAACAATGATTACCAAATGCTGAAGAGGTATTGATCATTTTTAGTTAATGTTAACCAATGTAGTTAACTGATGAATCTTATTGTAAAGTGTTACTGGAAAAAGTCACTTTGCCCACAAATATGTATATATATAATTATTTTGGGGTGAATTATACAAAAGTTTTAAGAAGCTAACAAATTAATGGTTTCTAGTGCACAGTTTTAGTTTGTGTATGTCTTGGAGGGATGCGGTATGAAGTGCACAGCATCTGTTTGAAAGCGATTACAGAGCCTGGATGATTTCTATTGCATCTCACACAATAGCCACACACACAAGGTCAGGCTCCCATCCTCTCCTGCACACACTCATGCAGTGTCTCACATGTTCTTGGTAACATCTTTTCATAGTTTCCACAAGGTTTGCACTCACTGACTTTAGCCCAAATCATTTCTTATTCTTTTTTTGCATAGGAGGTTTAACAAAAACATTAGCTTCTTGCTTGGTCCGTGTAAGCCACGATGCATTCGGTAAAATTGTCTGTAGATTAATTTTCAGACACACTGGTTGTCATTTGGAAAAACAAATGCTTAAACATCTGCATGTGAAACACTCATGTATAGATATTTATGATACTAGTTCAGTCCATGCATTTTGGTGTAGGATCAGTAGCTCTATTAGGTTTTGGATTCCTTACATTACTATTGTTGAGATTTGATTTGATTTTATTTATTTTTTATTTTTTATTTTTGTAGATTAACTCATTTTGCTAAAAAAGTGTATCCATAATGTTGATGAATGATGAAGTGCTTGAATACAACATTCTAGAATTGTTCTAGAAAGTAAAAATCTAGAGATGATAATGAAACATTAAGTGAAAGAAGAAGTTTTATTATATAATATTATTTTATTATGTTATATTAAAGGCTTTTACAGCATTAAATTAGTGCATTAATAGTTGAGTTGGTATCATGGATTAGTTTTAAAAATATGTAAAGCTGAACATAAATCTGCAATTTGCAGCTGACGTCATATTTGCTGTGGCAAACCATTTCAATAAATTACATCAAACAACCAGCCAATTACAATATTGATGTCTTGAGGGTGTGAACGAACCGGGAAGAGGTGAAGACATTAAACGTAGTCATTTATTCAGTTATACATTTAGTCATTTAGTCATTTATTCAGTTATACATTTAGTCATTTAGTCATTTATTCAGTAATTGTTTCACCCTCATGTCGCACCAAACCTGTATGAATGTATTTCCTCAAGAAAAACCAAAGATGATGTTATCGGTGTTGTTAGCAGACACGAGGGTAAGTAGATGATGACAGAATGTTAATTATGGGATTATTAAAAGAGTTGCTCTTTGAATGTTTAACTTTTAATCCTGTGTATGTTTGTTTACAGGAACATCTGAAGTATATATGTAGATTTTGGTCCCACCAAAGCCACGCTTCATGAACATGTACAGCCTAAATATAAAGTTATGTAACTTAATTTTCCCCTAAACCAAAATCGATTTGCTCTGGGACAAGTAATAGATTAATTAGGCCAAAGATTGCCGCTTGACATATACCCCAGATAAATTATATCTCATGTTTAAGCACTATCTACATTAGGGTTAGTTTCCCGAAGGACTGGCCGAGATGACGCTGTTCTGTGCGGCGACACGAGCGAGCCCTGATCATGTTTTCATGTTTTGTCTCATATTTTTCTTTCCTAAATTGTCTTTGCTAGGTGATCAGTAGCAGTCTTCTGTCATGCAAGAATAGCCTAATCGAAGGTATAGCTAATCTCATCAGCAGAACAATATTTCCAATCCAATTCCAATCACAATTCGTTCTCGATGAACTTGCAGTTAGTGAAGGTGGGATATTAGAGACCATGGAGCAGGTCAGAGGTAAAGATGTCAAAGAAGCATAAAAAGAGTTTATCAAGTTGTGAAAAAATAACTCAATATATCACTCTGAACGCCTTCTCAGAAAACATGCAATCCCCAATTCAATCATGTGGAGTCTCTCGCGTCGGTTATGGCTCAAGTGAACGTAATCAGTCCCATCTTCCACCATGAGAAATCTGGAGGTCACCCTACATTATGTAGATAATCGTTTCCTCTTAATTCAATGAACCACATTTTTCTCTCTCTCGCTCTCAGTCATGCAGCAAAATATTTCATTATCTCTTGTCTATTGGCCATATGTGCTGTTGTCTGCAAAAGAGATGGCAGTGAGAAAAATAAATGTCCCTAAATCCCCTGCAGTTCTGATAGGACATTGGTTATTTTCCTCTTTGACGTGGCGCTGTAACTCCATACACCTCAGTCAGGGAGGATTTGTAGAGTCTGACATGCTGGGAAATTGCTTGTAGAGCATAAGGATGCGATCTGAGAGGATGTGGGAAGGATCGGGTCTGTTTACTAAAATGATGAACATGCAACTTATATGCATTGCACACGTCTTTTATTTCTTTCACCAGTTCACACTTACATAAAAACATTAAAGGGAGAAAGTTTAATGCACATTTGGCGTGCTGTCCGGGGGAATTCGGCCCGAACCCGTTTTTAAAGTCCCCGTGAACCGGAAGTTGCAAACGATTTTTCTCCAGTGCTGTGACGTATTTCCAAGTGAAAGGGAATATTGAACAGAGGGTTCACAGGGTTTGACTCTAGCGCTCCTCCTCTCCATCTCTCGCTCATAGCAAACTAACGGTTTGAGGGGAGTGGTTAAGCGTTTCCCCACCCAAGTTGTGAAACCTACGTCATCAGAAAAAGAAACATGTACACGCGCACACCTGTGTTCCAGGTCATCCAACTACAAAACAAGTTGTATGAAATATCAGGCAAGTACGGGCACAATACATGTTTAAAACCATATACTATAGAAAGCTCACAAAATAATAAAGTTCGGGAGGAGCATGTTCAGAATTAAACACAGTTGGAGCACATTCAGGTAATCAAGCCTAATTAGACACGAGTGGAGCACACTCCCAATCAATGAAGTAAGAGGTATATACACGCACTCTGGGTTCGGGCTCGGAGCCCTCCCCCCGGACAGCACGCCAAATACGCATAATCTTTACTCTGTTTAATTGATGTAAATGTGAACTCGTGAATGTATTTAAATGTTGTAAAGTACTGTAACCACCTTTACCCCAAACTTACATTAGTGTAGACTGAGACAAAAGGCTGTAGAAACTGCAGGTTTTTTCAAATCCACTTCTGTCTGGATTGGAAGTTCAGTCTTTGTCGCCGCTGCCACTCAGTTTTGAACGGAGAACTTTCCCATATTGTGTTCAGAGGGAACTTTTGTTTGGACCTCACCGGCTGACTGTAGGTAAGAAATCAGTAATAGGTAAGAAACTCACTCGCACACACACACACACACACACACATATTGAGCACTACTGAGAGATATACGTTTCATTTTACTTTGATTTCATAATTCATAATTAATACATGTCTCATGTATGAGAGCACCTTCATGTACCTTGACAACAGCCTCTGGAAGTCCAGGGTCTTGGAGATCAATGACTCCAGTGTGTGCGTAGGAGGCTGTCATGGAAACAGGCGTCTTCGCCCTGAAGAATGTCGAGGGCTGCTGTTCGTGGCTTCATCTCTGAGGAACAGCTACTCCCGATCTGTGATGATGGCCTTAAACCCAAAATTGTAGGAAATGGTGTTCAGCTCGACGATTGGGAATTCACAGACACGAGCAACGGCATCATGAAAGCAGTTCCACCCGGTCGGCATGGGACAAGCAGATTCCTATCAAGGACTTCATCCACGATCTCTGCAACGGCTGGTCTTGTTCCACAAAGCTGTGCATTTGGACGTGGCGCTTCGGTACTCAGCTTTTATGCTTGGCCTTGAAATAGCCATTTGTCCACATCAGAGCACTGAAATAAGGTTTGATGTGTGCGATGCACATCTGTAGTGTGGAGGCAAAGTTACAACATAGATACTCTTCCACATCAGTCACATCATCATCCTCCCCAGAGTCATCACCCTCAACAGGCTGGTAAACTTTAAAGGGGGCATATCATGCAAAATCCACTTTTTAGCCCTTAAATGCATTTTGTTGTATATTTGGAGTGTTTATAAGTACAGAAAAGATGAAATTATTCTCTTCAGGTGCTTCGTTTATATCTTTATATTCTGTTTTGGTCATATTTTTCAACCTGTTCAGATTTTTCTGTTTTCTATGACGTTTTTTGAACAATCACCGTATTTGCAGCAGAACTGACGAATAAGGACATCGACTACCGGTCCAACACTTCCAGCAATCCGCCATTATTATTTCTCGCTCCGATTTTGTAGTCCGAGCTCAATGATGCAGAAGTTACGAGAGGGCAAGTCAAAATGTTCGGTTGTTGGATGTACGTCAAGCACTTCAAGGATTCCCACTTCAACAACCTCCGCCAGTAACGTTATACAGAAGGGTTTGCCGATCGACTTCGTCTGAATGAGAGGTAACGTTAAATTCCTTCTATCTTTGGAGACGACGAACAGAGCGTTTTGATAAGCTGTAAATATCGTTAATAAAAATAAAGTACTTTACTTTCTTAAAACACATGGTGGTCATGGTTTAGCAGTACCTTTGTCTTTCTTTGTTTTGGTTTTGAAGTAACGTTACACGTCTGCAGTATTATTGTTCTTGAGTTTCATCAATGGTCATTCTGATGCTTTTCTAAACGTATCATATTATCAAACGTATCATATTGTTTGTGGTAAGATCAGACCGTAGTCATTTATCTTGTGAGTCTGCTTGTTTTAACAAAAGAAATAGTCGACTTTCACTAATAACACAAAACCGTTAACTCACATACCAATACATCCATATGATGCAGAGGCTGTTCTGCAGGTTCATCGTCATCTTTATCGACTCGCTCGCTCTGGCTCGAATATGTTCGGCTTGATGGACAAGTCTTCTGTTGTTGACATTTTATTAACGTGTGAATAAAAATGTTCTTTGAAGGTATCGTATATAATTGTACATCTCTAATCAAACTACAATAATGGCCGAATGCGGGGAGTTGAACCGACCGTGAACTCATGGACCTGGAGAGCGGACGGGGTGTGACGCATCTCCTTTTTATTTAAAGGGGCCGCTTTGAAACGGGTCGCTCACAGACGCACATCAGAAAAGGGGCTTGTGGAGTTATAATAATGAGGAATTCAGACCCAAGCATTGCAGTATATAGACCACAACGGTATGATTTATATGTAAAAATTAATGATTTAAAAGCATATGTACCCTTTAAAGGCTTTCACAAAATTCGAACCATTGTCTGTGACAGTAGCTGTGATTTTGTTAGAAATACTAAAGCATGAGTGGATATAGTCCAGTCCAGTAGCAATGCTGTCGTACCTTGAAACTGCTTGTGTTGCTGTAGGCTGTGGATCGAACCAGTGGGCAGTCCCGCCGAGGTAACTGAGGTTGTGTGCAGTCCAAATATCTGCATTTTGGCGTACTCAGCATGTAGGTATGTAGCAAACGTCTTTGCGTGACACGTTCCTGTTCTTGACTTGATACTCGAAGTTGATATGGCTCCCTAAAGTAATCCCTAACGTCGTCACATCGAAACGTGAGCGACTGAACTCTCAATTTAGTTTATTTCTTGCAATGCTAACTCGCAACTGTGGAAAAAATAGTTGCATTATCTTTTAAAGAGTTTTATTTTGTGGTGGAAACAAGCTTTCATACTGTGACCAAGAGGTTGCCAACAAAAATGAAATCCCCTTTGCTTTAATAAGCCAAGTCTGAAGGACCATGAAAGGCAAAGTTAGAGCTCACTGGCTGTTTACTGAGCTATTTTGTGGGACAGTACATCTGTGGCTTCAATCTCACCTTGGCACATCACTACAATGGGCAGAAACGGCACCGCAAATATGTGTCACTGAAGTTGGAGAAAGAGCGCTTAAAGTGCTGTCTACATTATTGCAAATGTTTTCAGCAGAAAATGAGTTTTGCGGTCCTCCTCAAAAGAGAGGTGACAAAGGTGCACTGAGAGCAGAAATATTGATTGCACTTACAAAAGGGTGGTATGTCTTTCAGACAGCTTAGACAAGAAATGAGTGTGAGGGTTTTTTTTACATTCTTTAAATAAATTCACTGGTGCTACAGCAACTGTTGTGTTTGTGTGTGTGTGAGAGCACAATCGATCACTTGGGTGAAAAATGGGCAGAGTTTTGATATAAAGGTATAACTTCATGGATACAAAAGAAAATGTGCAAGTTCAGATCACAGCAAAACTATTAGTGGGTGTGTATTTGAAAGGCTGTTTGAAGAAGAAAAAGACAAATACTTTAAATACACTGCCTCCACTCAACCTCTTGTGAGCTGTTAATTTAATGATGACATTTGTATGCCCTCTAAAGGCTTTAACCCTCTGGGGTCTAGGGTGTTTTTGGGGTCCTTGAGATGTTTTGACAGAAAACGCAGCTAACCGTTTACTGTGCAGTCTCACCCTCCGCAAAATGGCGGACGCGTTGACGTATCGCAGCAACGTTCCAAAGCGGCCAATAGGGCATCTATGTATTTGTTATGTCTATGCCCGCTGACAGCACAGAGGCTTCCAATTCAACTGCAGTAGCCCCCGTTTAACCTGAAGAGGGCAGCACTCAGACCTTTTTTAAAAAACCCAAATGTCAAAAAAATTACTTGAATCAATGACCAGCATTAATAAAGCCCCAGTATTACAGATCATTAACTAAAAAAAAAAAGCATTAACTAATTCTTTTAGGTTTTAGTTACCCTTTAAGGAGATTTCAACACCATAAAAGTGGACAGTGAATTTTATTAATACTATTTTGAAACTGTCCAGCTAATAACAGAAAATAATAGTTATATTAGAAAGGAAACATCTCTGCATTTTTTAAATCATTGATCCTGAATGGCACTGGTTAAAATCACCATTCATTTTCTGTGTTCTTTGTACTCAGACCTCTGAATGTGTTTTGTGTTTTATAGAAGAATGGGTGAGTAAACTTGAGAGTAAGTAAATTATCATTTAAATAGTCACATATGCGTGATGAACTCATGTTACTCTTTATATTGAGGACACTGTAGCTATTTGCCACTCCTGTTTACATGTATGGTCGTAAGTTAGTTTGAATGCATTTAACTTTTAGTCTTCCTTATGATGGAATGTGCAGTAACTCCTAACTCCTGAAACACTCAATAGCATGTATGCAATAAATTCACTTTTTTTGTTGAATGTTAAATCCTATTATTGACTCGATTAAACTTGCTGCATAGCTGCAGTTAAGCAAAAGTCCATGGCAACGGTATCTAAGGGAGTCTAGAGAAGACAGAATATCCTTTTGTGCTGATGCCTCAAACAGACTGTTTTGCGGCAGGTCTTTATTATTTTGCTCTGTTGTAAATGCATGGGAGGAAAATCAAATAGTGCGACTAATAAGCTGAATTGAAAACAGGTGCAGAGGGAATGTGGCCCTGCAGTCACTCAGAGGCTTAGTTAAACACAGATACATGTGTTTATGCCTGTCTTCAGTTTGCACACGGTAAACATGCCTCTAAAGGGTTCATTTTGCATTAGCGTGTAAAAGCTGAGTTTGTCATTGGAACATGTTCATCAGTAAATGTGGTATTGCTCTGTGGATTGTAGACTGAATATCTGATCACAAAATATATTATTGAGCCTTACATAAATAATTCTTCTACTCTTTGTATATTGAAGTTAAGCCATGGACTTTTGCTTAACTGCAAGTTTAATCCCGTCATTAAAAGGATTTAACATTCAACAAAAAAATAGAATTTATTGCATACATGCGATTGAGTGTTTCATGCCATTAATCTAACCGGGTTTCCAAAAGATGAACTCACTTGATCATCTTTCTTGTCCTTGATTGAGACTCTGTAGTCTACAACTAGTTAATCCAAACTTAAGCAACATCTCAGAAAGTCAGTTGTTAGTGTGGATTAATTTAAGTAGAATTAGCCTAGACCTGGTTTATTTTAACCGGCCCATAATCTTCAAATTTTAAATATACATGGTCAGACATGTGGCTTTAGCTGCTGTGCATTTCTAGAGTGATTCAATCTTCAATTTTATTTTTTATGAAGATGTTTCATAAAAAATACATTTCTAATAACTTTACAAAACTTTGAAACCAGTAATAATTATGTTTTTTTCATTATGACTAATTAATTTATTTACATTTACAATAAACTGCCAGGTGTCAGCTTTCAAATGAGATCATACTTGTGTTCATGATCTGTTTCAGGTTTGGGTATGCCATTTCTTTGGATTTTTCAGAAGTGGGGTTGCAGCTTAACAGGTTAAAGAATTACTGATCCGTTTAGTGTCATAAAACATGAAAATACACTGAATTTGTGTTACCTTATTTCAGACATATTTTTTTTTAAACCTGAACCAAAAGTGTTACAGAGTCAGATTTTGAATCAGGATATTGTTTTTGCTAAATTGAAACAATTAGCCTTTTTATTGCATGTTCAGTCAAGCCCATATGACATGATAATTGAATCATTTTTATCATAATAATAATGGTGGAAATGTTAGCATTTTTTGTACT
The DNA here is from genome assembly GCF_988280905.1 of Pimephales promelas. NCBI lineage: Eukaryota > Metazoa > Chordata > Actinopteri > Cypriniformes > Leuciscidae > Pimephales > Pimephales promelas. The sequence goes on from NC_142786.1 coordinate 33,507,662, forward strand.
AAAATAAATTTATTTAACGTGAAATAAACAAACATTCATCAGAATATCTCCTACTACACTTCTGTATTTTATTTGTGAATAAAACAAAGTGCTCATAAAGATTTTAGGCTCAAACGTGTGAGAAAAGGACCGTCCAATCTGCAAACGTGCTGCTGTTGTTGTTTTTGAAGGACATTAAAAAGGATTGGGTTTTTTTTTTTTCAATGAAAATTTCAGAAGCTCATGGAAAAATAGTTTAACACAAGCTGTTTGTAATTCTCCTCCGGTGCTGTTATTGAGGTTGTTGTTTGTTAAAGACACAAAGCACAGTTTTATCTCTTTCTAACAAGCTTTGGACAAATTAGAATGTGATTCTCATTCATCAAGTATTGAAACTCATTCTGATGGTATAAACAAGAAGAATTGCGAATCACAGGAAAATAAATTGCTTTTTGAGGGTCCCATTCAGGTAGCTAAATCTTTCAAACATGTCTCATCAACTACAAAGTGATCCCGAGATGAGACGAGCACCTTTTAAATCAGTTTGGGGAAAAAAATGCTGGCTGCTCTTTAGCTCCAAACAAAAGATTTCGGGATGGCTTTTGAGGAAAGGAAAAGACTAGAATGTTGTCTTTAAAGATTGGAAGGAAATGCTTCAAAGCATGATTTTAAAAACAGACAATCTGCAAACTGAAATCTCTGTTTTTCAACCCTTTCAAATCTATAGTTCAGTCAGCACAAACTCATTTTGCCTTTCCCAACTCAAGGCATGCTTCGACCCATACAACATGTCAAGACTTAATGGGTGATGTCAAGGTCATGGACACTAACACTGCAAGGACATGAAGTTTTAATGTTTTTCTTTTTTTTTTTTTGTGCACATATTGACTTCTTAATCACAAAGATGCTTCACTAACAACAGTTAGAGAGGCATCTGAAATGTGTTTACATGATATGTAAGGCTGTCAAGATATTTACGGGCTGATGAACTGAGAAATCAAATTTTCTTTGAGCTTATATTCTGTAAGTTTCAGAACTGAAAGCGTCCTTGTTAGTCCAATTAAAGCTTTTGACACCAGCCTCAGTAAACGACTTTTTTAATGACGTTCCAGCTGATGAGGGTAAAACATTGTCCGTCTGTTCGCTTCATTTCACTGAGGATTGTTTTGTAGAGACTGGATTTGCACAGCGATTAAGAGTAAAGAACGGTGCTGTGCCGTCTATATTGGATCTGACAGGAATGCTGCAACACGGACTCTGGGTCCAACATGTACGGGCCAATCAATCCGGTCGCCAATTTACAACATTGGACGTTTTCAAAACAATTTCCCCCACGTGCACCGACGGGTGAGTCGAAACTCATTATAATATGCAAAACTGTTCTCCACTCACAGCAGTGGGCGTTTACTTCCAAGTCTTCAGTGCGAGACGCCCATTAAAACCAGCGTTATTCAGCTAAGCTCAAAACTAGGGTAGAAAATAGACTATTACTGATTCATTTTGATGTTTTTGAATGCAAACGTCATACGTTGACCAGTTGTCCAGTTTTTTTTTTTTTTTTTTTCAGGGACTACCCACAATTTGGCACAGAAAGGCAAGGGAACGTTTTTATATGGTGGGATTTTAACTGTATTAGACAGTCATGTTGATAGGTTACTAGCAGAAAGAGGACCACAGTCAAAAAGCCCTTTTAGGAATAATGAGAGAATTAGGTCAACAGATATTTGGAGACACTTGCATCCTAAAGAGAAGGATTTTACCTTCATGTCACATGTGCATGCAGGCCTAGTTATTCTAGAACAGACTTCTTTTGTACATCTGGGGCAGATTTACATAATGTCAAATAATGTCATATAGATCCCATAACTATATCTGATCATGCTCCAGTTAGGCTAATACTTCAGTTAGGACAAGAAAAACTATTTAAACAAAATTCGAAACAATCCAACACCTGTCTCCATGGTGACCCCTAGTGGTCAGAACAGTGTAAATGCAAAAAAAAAAAAAAAAAACCCAGGGCCAAACATGCATAAAAAAAACCTTTTACAGATATATTGCAAATGTTTTATTGAAAGTAAAATCTTTCAAATGTAATTATCTAATCATCTAACAAGATTATCAAGTGCATTTGTTCATTTCATTTTTTTGTATTAGTTTTTAGGTTTGTTTGTTGTGTTAATTCTATGAATGGCTCAGCTAAACAGGCCAATAAGCCAATTAATTACCATTATTCATTTTAATTATTTTAATTTAACTCATCAGAGATCAGGTAAGACCCACAGACACTTATTCAATGGTTCTCAGTGAATCCTCATGATTGATAGATCATTGCCCCCAGCGGTGAACCATTGAAATTCCAAAGTTTTCCAAAACGTTTAGAAACAGTTATGACGTAATGAATCCTCATTTACTGAAATCACATGACTTTAGCGTCTAATACACACTCTTACCATTGAATTGAAACAAACGATTTGTAAAGGCTTCGGTGTTTTGAAATTGCCATCACTAGTTTGACGTCAATTTAATTTGTATATTTATCTTTTCACATTGTTTTGGGAGGTAGGCAAGAAATTGTATTTTATTTTTGGAATTGTTTTAGTTTTTTTTTAATTTGGCCTTGTTTACCCCTGATGCTAAACCCTTTTGGAAATAAACACAGTTGTTGTTGGTATATCTCTCTGGTGAGTGAAACTCATTCCTTCTTCTGTTACGGCTAATCCTCCCTAGCGGTTTAATATACTTATATTATCTTTTACAGCACATCAATGAGCATTAGAGAAACAAATCACTATAAAATTATGACATGAGTGTAAGATGCAAATGTCAGCAGCCAAATGAACACAGTCTTAAGAACTGTCAGAATGTCAGTGCTTGTGCAAAGATTCCCCCAGTGGATCAAGCTGTTATTCAAATACCATTACAGGTGCAGTGTGGGATTTTTAGCGCCATCTAGCGGTTCGGTAGCGAGTTATCACCAGGTTTGAACTACGGGCTCCACCCACTGCTCACCCCTCCCTTTCGAAGAAGCTACGGTGGCTAAAACGGGACAAACATCTCGTCGGCTGAGACAGCAGAGAATAGCCAGAGTAAGCCAAGAGTGAGTATAATGGACCGTGGTTCAGAAACAATCATGGATAAAGTTTACAAAGCCATAGTCAGGTGAGAATCAAGGGTTTTAATATATAATTTAATATAATAATAGTAATCAGCGCTCATTCCCCATTGACTACAATAGTAGGAAAAAATACATACAATGGTAGTCAATGGGGAATGGGATCTGTTTGATTAAAACATTCTTCCAAATATCTTCCTTTGTGTTCAGCAGAACAAATAAACACATGGAGGTTTGGAACAACATGAGGGCGAGTAAATACTGACAGAATTTTCATTTTTGGGTGAACGAACCCTTTAAACTAGGGGGCAGAGGAGCACTGAGATGCATTAAACATGTTGGGGGATTTGAATAACACTTTCTACACTAGAGGGAGACACACTCCACGATATACCGGATCCTCCGGCACCAAACGGTCTTCAAAAAGGTGCTCTCAATTAAGCTTTAAAATGGATCAAACTTTCCTATACTAAATTCAAGCACAGATTTTTAGTTGTGTATTAAGTACTCCATGTCCATATGAATACAGATTTGTCCATTTTTCCTATTGTAAAAATACCTGAAAGACAACGTACCATTTTTCCTAAAGTTTCAATGATAGCCAAAGCAAACTAGTTTCAGTATTTCTTTTATTAAGTACAAACCAAGACAAGATAACGGTCAAAGATGTCAACACGTATTGCTATTTTTGCATTTCACATGTAAAGCCCTCCAATACACATCCTCTGACTTGTACAAAGAACAGTCATTTGCTTACAGCAAGAAAACCAAGCTCCCGAACCTTGTGAAAAAGCTCCAGAAAAGCAGACAGTAACAGGCATGTTAAGGATTTAAGTCCCGATCAGGTTCTGAAGACCACTAATATCAGGCAATGAAAAAGCTGCAGTCCAAACAGTTCAGATTTGTAAAAGGAGAGCTGAAGGTGTACAACCACTGCTATATACAAAACAAAAGCTGCAGTCATGTTTTCTGAATATGGACGATGATGAAACCTAACTTTTTCTTTCATGTGATGAGAAAAAGCACACCTTAAGATTCCCTATATTTGCCGATTTTATTTTCCATCATCACAGCTGACCTCTTTGGTTTCTTTGTTCTTCCGAACCTCTTCCAGCTTCTTGTCCTTGAATTGAAGGAAAAAACTATTAGTTATTTTTATTACACAAGTCAGCTATAAAGCCACATCACATTTACAATACCTTCTCTTTGAACTTCTCGTTCATGGCTGCCAAGATTGCCGTTCGGTTTTCTTTATTGGCCTCCATTTTCTGGTTCAGTTTCTCCTCAGCCATCTTGCTGAAATTGTTGTTTTCTTCTAGAGCTTTCTGAAGCACCTCCTTTTCATGCTCGCGCTTCTCTGCTAAGTGCCTCAGAACCTCTGCTTCATGAGACTAGGAAAGAGAAGAGAAACGCTCTTTATCTTACAAACTAGAAATAGGACATTGTCAGAAGAAAAACATCAAATGTTGCAGCAGTAGATTAAACAGAGAGAGCCAGCCTCTCTATGAGCCTTAACAATAAGTGCACTTTCTGCATCTTAACACACCCATTTATTGTGGTGTAACATTAGGGTCATGTAAATGTAATATTGTATGCAGGGTAAAACGTCTGACAACGTGTGGATACGCACCTTGCGTCTCTCTTCAGCGGCTTCTAGTTTTCTCTGGATCTCCTCCAAAGATAGGTCCTTTTTCTTTGGAGAGGCGAGTGGGAACTCACCCTTGGCATCTGAAGCTGGACTCCCAAGGATGACCTCAAAAGCTTGACCTGATGCGCGCTTGTCCAGCTCCTTAATCTGAATATCTGAAGCCAAGCTGACTTGTTAACTGCAGAATTCAAGGATCATCTCTGCCTCATATTTATCCAGATCATATCACCTGCCGGTTTTCATTTATTTTACATGTGCATAAATACAAGAATCTTACCACTTATAGAGGCCATTGTTGCAGAAGATACAGGTCAAAGTATGCCTGAAAACAAAATCAGAAACATTAACTCTACATTACTGCACATTCATCCTAGTCATTTTGTAAACATTTACTTTGATGCATCTACACGGGGAAATATCATAGACTTCTATGGATTCTGTATGAAGCAGAAAATGAATTCAATTTATAAAACAATAAAATAAAAACCACTAGTGCTTATATAGCTTTTTGTATTTTCAGATAATTAGTTATTAATAAACGGTCCTCGTTATTTGAGGACGCCCCCTGATGTCCCAAACTGCAGTTTGTCAGATTTTGCCACTCTCGAAATCTGGCAGCGTCTCCAAAACACAGACAACAAATTAAGACATTTTGTTGTCGACAGGTTGTGAATTTGGCGCGCAAATATATTCAGCTTAACAACGACGCGGGAAAAACTGGCGCGTATTCTTCAAAAACACTCAAACTGCACCGCCCCCTCCCCTTAACACTAACTTTACCTGCACGTGTGGGGGGAAAAAACGCATAAAATAGCATACTTCGTATAACGTTACACGTTTTATCCGTTATGTGTTCCTACGTTAGAACAAGACAATAAGTGCACTTTGTGAATAAACAAACGCGCTTTTATTAGTAACGCAGAGAGAACAGGTCCAAACAAAGGCAGTCAAGCGGATGCGCGTGCACAGCTCCGCCCTGCTCTTTCTCCAGCTCCATGATCACACAATAACACATACAAAACACCATGATCACACAATAACACATGCAAACCTTCCATTTGCGCGGAACTCTGACCTGCAACGATTCTTTAATGTAACGTTAGATGAATTACGTTAACTTACATGAACATTAACACGACATTCATGCAGAGCGATGCACATTTTTTGAAACCATGGTGTTTCAATCATATACCAACTTACCAAGCTTTAAACGGGCATTCTGACACATTTCAAACGCATGCGTTGATACTACACGTTAACGTTTTCAATATTGTTTTCAAACTACCAAGACAAACAAGGTTTTATATGCTATGCTTACTTACACAACCTAAATCGAGACATGACACCTTTCAATGCAGATAACGTTAACTTAAACCTTGAAATGCGAGTGTCGCACCTACCTTCAGACAAAAACACCAGGGTTTGCTCACAAAGCGTTCCTCTCTCGCCGTCTTCTCTCCTCGACACATGTCAAGTTCGCGCATAAAAGGGTCGAATTTATGTCGTCACATCATGTTCTCGATCCCAATTGGCTGCGCTCACTGACTCCCGGATAATGTAGTTCTGTTTCAAATAGGGGCGATTCTATGATTTTCCTTTTAGGGGGGCTAAGCCCCCAATGAAGGTATGATAAAAATAAATAAATAAATTATTTAAAAAAAAGGGTAAACGTTTCATTTAAGGTCTAATGCTCACTTTCATTACCATGCAATTTCAGGGTTTTATAATCACTGTAGTCCTGAATTTGAGTTGTGTTAGTTAGGAGGGTTCGGGTTTTCCCAGAGAAAATTTTGAATTCTCTGAATGTTTTGAAGGCAACATTTTTTGGGGGATAAAACCATGTCAGTGGGCAGCTGATTATTTTTCTCTCCTCATCAGCATCACACTCTTTTTCTCTTTGTTTTTCTTTGCCCTGCCTCTTCCCCTCCTAATGTTGAGCTTTGACTGATAATAGGCTTTTCATTTTTGTCTGACAGTGAAGAAAGTAAACATAGGATTTTGCCTATGAGTCATTTTCCCAGACGTGTTAATTTACTGAAAAATTACTAGGAGAGGAAACTAAGTTTCCAAAATTAATTCACATTCCTTCGGGGCGCAGACTACATATACCGCTTGCCAAGAGGAATATTTGAGATCATTTGTTCCATTAGGGTGACTGTTTTGAATTCAATTCTCAATTGAGGTGATTTTTATAGGTGTGTGAATTTGCACATACTGTATTAATTTAACTTATTTATGTATTAATTATTTATTTCTTATGTGTTTGTTATGTGGTTTGTAACGTGGTTGTTGTGCCAGTGTCAAAGAAGAATTTCTGTCCCAAGAAGATTGGAGAAACTTATTTTTTCGCACCAAAAAAAAACGACAGGGATACCACTGTCGTTTTTTTTTTTTTTTTTTGGGGTCGAAATTTTGAGTTGCTCTGATTTTGATTCTGATTTCGTCCGTCCGTCCGTCCATCTCAAGAAGATTGGAGAAACTTGTTTGTTTCGCACCCAAAAAAAAAAAACGACAGGGGTACCACTGTCGTTTTTTTCGGGTCGAAATTTTGAGTTGCGCTGATTTTGATTCTGATTTCATCCGTCTGTCCGTCCGTCTGAAGAAGATTGGAGAAACTTATTTTTTCGCACAAAAAAAAAAACTACAGGGATACCACTGAGCCTCCATTTTTGCACTCAGGTCTAAGTCTCATGGCTCTCTTTCAGAATCCAGAGTTTTGGGAAGATTGGAGAAACTTAATTTTTCACCCGAAAAAAAAAAACATAAGTGGTACCACTGTCGTTTTTTTTTTCGGGCCGAATTTTAAAGTTTCGATATCTCAGCTCTGGAAGGGGCTAGAGCCTCCATTTTTGCACTCATGTCTAAGTCTCATGGCCCTCTATCAGAATCCAGAGTTTTGGGAAGATTGGAGAAACTTAATTTTTCGCCCGAAAAAAAAAAAAAAAACGTAAGGGGTACCACTGTCGTTGTTTTTTTTTCGGGAAGAATTTTTGAGTTTCGATACCTCAGCTGTGGAAGGGGCTAGAGCCTCCATTTTTGCACTCAGGTCTAAGTCTCATGGCCCTCTATCAGAATCCAGAGTTTTGGGAAGATTGGAGAAACTTAATTTTTCGCCCGAAAAAAAAAAACGTAAGGGGTACCACTGTCGTTTTTTTTTCGGGCCAAATTTTTGAGTTTCGATATCTCAGCTCTGGAAGGGGCTAGAGCCTCCATTTTTGCACTCAGGTCTAAGTCTCATGGCCCTCTATCAGAATCCAGAGTTTTGGGAAGATTGGAAAAACTTAATTTTTCACCCGAAAAAAAAAAAACGTAAGGGGTACCACTGTCGTTTTTTTTTTCGGTCCGAATTTTTGAGTTTCGATATCTCAGCTCTGGAAGGGGCTAGAGCCTCCATTGTTGCACTCAGGTCAAAGTCTCACAGCCCTCTATCATAATCCAGAGTTTTGAGAAGATTGGAGAAACTTAATTTTTCGCCCAAAAATGAAAAAAAACGAAAGGGGTAACACTGTCGTTTTTTTTTTCGGGTCGAAATTTTGAAGTTTGATATCTCAGCTCTGGAAGGGTCTAGATCATCCATTTTTGCACTCAGGTCAAAGTCTCACAGCCCTCTATCATAATCCAGAGTTTTGAGAAGATTGGAGAAACTTAATTTTTCGCCCAAAAATGAAAAAAAACATAAGGGGTAACACTGTCATTTTTTTTTTCGGGCCGAATTTTAAAGTTTCGATATCTCAGCTCTGGAAGGGGCTAGAGCCTCCATTTTTGCACTCATGTCTAAGTCTCATGGCCCTCTATCAGAATCCAGAGTTTTGGGAAGATTGGAGAAACTTAATTTTTCGCCCGAAAAAAAAAAAAAAACGTAAGGGGTACCACTGTCGTTGTTTTTTTTTCGGGAAGAATTTTTGAGTTTCGATACCTCAGCTGTGGAAGGGGCTAGAGCCTCCATTTTTGCACTCAGGTCTAAGTCTCATGGCCCTCTATCAGAATCCAGAGTTTTGGGAAGATTGGAGAAACTTAATTTTTCGCCCGAAAAAAAAAAACGTAAGGGGTACCACTGTCGTTTTTTTTTCGGGCCAAATTTTTGAGTTTCGATATCTCAGCTCTGGAAGGGTCTAGATCATCCATTTTTGCACTCAGGTCAAAGTCTCACAGCCCTCTATCATAATCCAGAGTTTTGAGAAGATTGGAGAAACTTAATTTTTCGCCCAAAAATGAAAAAAAACGAAAGGGGTAACACTGTCGTTTTTTTTTTCGGGTCGAAATTTTGAAGTTTGATATCTCAGCTCTGGAAGGGTCTAGATCATCCATTTTTGCACTCAGGTCAAAGTCTCACAGCCCTCTATCATAATCCAGAGTTTTGAGAAGATTGGAGAAACTTAATTTTTCGCCCAAAAATGAAAAAAAACATAAGGGGTAACACTGTCGTTTTTTTTTTCGGGCCGAATTTTAAAGTTTCGATATCTCAGCTCTGGAAGGGGCTAGAGCCTCCATTTTTGCACTCATGTCTAAGTCTCATGGCCCTCTATCAGAATCCAGAGTTTTGGGAAGATTGGAGAAACTTAATTTTTCGCCCGAAAAAAAAAAAAAAACGTAAGGGGTACCACTGTCGTTGTTTTTTTTTCGGGAAGAATTTTTGAGTTTCGATACCTCAGCTGTGGAAGGGGCTAGAGCCTCCATTTTTGCACTCAGGTCTAAGTCTCATGGCCCTCTATCAGAATCCAGAGTTTTGGGAAGATTGGAGAAACTTAATTTTTCGCCCGAAAAAAAAAAACGTAAGGGGTACCACTGTCGTTTTTTTTTCGGGCCAAATTTTTGAGTTTCGATATCTCAGCTCTGGAAGGGGCTAGAGCCTCCATTTTTGCACTCAGGTCTAAGTCTCATGGCCCTCTATCAGAATCCAGAGTTTTGGGAAGATTGGAAAAACTTAATTTTTCACCCGAAAAAAAAAAAACGTAAGGGGTACCACTGTCGTTTTTTTTTTCGGTCCGAATTTTTGAGTTTCGATATCTCAGCTCTGGAAGGGGCTAGAGCCTCCATTGTTGCACTCAGGTCAAAGTCTCACAGCCCTCTATCATAATCCAGAGTTTTGAGAAGATTGGAGAAACTTAATTTTTCGCCCAAAAATGAAAAAAAACGAAAGGGGTAACACTGTCGTTTTTTTTTTCGGGTCGAAATTTTGAAGTTTGATATCTCAGCTCTGGAAGGGTCTAGATCATCCATTTTTGCACTCAGGTCAAAGTCTCACAGCCCTCTATCATAATCCAGAGTTTTGAGAAGATTGGAGAAACTTCATTTTTCGCCCCGAAAAAAAAAACGTAGGCCTAAGGGGTACCACTGTCGTTTTTTTTCCGGGCCGAATTTTTGAGTTTCGATATCTCAGTTCTGGAAGGGGCTAGAGCCTCCATTTTTGCACTCAGGTCTAAGTCTCATGGCCCTCTATCAGAATCCAGAGTTTTGGGAAGATTGGAGAAACTTCATTTTTCGCCCGAAAAAAAAAAACGTAAGGGGTACCACTGTCGTTTTTTTTTCGGGCTGAATTTTTGAGTTTCGATATCTCAGCTCTGGAAGGGGCTAGAGCCTCCATTTTTGCACTCAGGTCTAAGTCTCATGGCCCTCTATCAGAATCCAGAGTTTTGGGAAGATTGGAAAAACTTAATTTTTCACCCGAAAAAAAAAAAACGTAAGGGGTACCACTGTCGTTTTTTTTTTCGGTCCGAATTTTTGAGTTTCGATATCTCAGCTCTGGAAGGGGCTAGAGCCTCCATTGTTGCACTCAGGTCAAAGTCTCACAGCCCTCTATCATAATCCAGAGTTTTGAGAAGATTGGAGAAACTTAATTTTTCGCCCAAAAATGAAAAAAAACGAAAGGGGTAACACTGTCGTTTTTTTTTTCGGGTCGAAATTTTGAAGTTTGATATCTCAGCTCTGGAAGGGTCTAGATCATCCATTTTTGCACTCAGGTCAAAGTCTCACAGCCCTCTATCATAATCCAGAGTTTTGAGAAGATTGGAGAAACTTAATTTTTCGCCCAAAAATGAAAAAAAAACGAAAGGGGTAACACTGTCGTTTTTTTTTCGGGTCGAAATTTTGAAGTTTGATATCTCAGCTCTGGAAGGGTCTAGATCATCCATTTTTGCACTCAGGTCAAAGTCTTACAGCCCTCTATCATAATCCAGAGTTTTGAGAAGATTGGAGAAACTTAATTTTTCGCCCAAAAATGAAAAAAAATGAAAGGGGTAAAACTGTCGTTTTTTTTTCGGGTCGAAATTTTGAGTTTCGATATCTCAGCTCTGGAAGGGTCTAGAGCCTCCATTTTTGCACTCAGGTCAAAGTCTCACAGCCCTCTATCATAATCCAGAGTTTTGAGAAGATTGGAGAAACTTAATTTTTCGCCCAAAAATGAAAAAAAAACAAAAGGGGTAACACTGTCGTTTTTTTTTCGGGTCGAAATTTTGAAGTTTGATATCTCAGCTCTGGAAGGGTCTAGATCATCCATTTTTGCACTCAGGTCAAAGTCTCACAGCCCTCTATCAGAATCCAGAGTTTTGAGAAGATTGGAGAAACTTAATTTTTCGCGCAAAAATGAAAAAAAAACAAAAGGGGTAACACTGTCGTTTTTTTTTCGGGTCGAAATTTTGAAGTTTGATATCTCAGCTCTGGAAGGGTCTAGATCATCCATTTTTGCACTCAGGTCAAAGTCTCACAGCCCTCTATCAGAATCCAGAGTTTTGAGAAGATTGGAGAAACTTAATTTTTCGCCCAAAAATGAAAAAAAACAAAAGGGGTAACACTGTCGTTTTTTTTTCGGGTCGAAATTTTGAAGTTTGATATCTCAGCTCTGGAAGGGTCTAGATCATCCATTATTGCACTCAGGTCAAAGTCTTACAGCCCTCTATCATAATCCAGAGTTTTGAGAAGATTAGAGAAACTTAATTTTTCGCCCAAAAATGAAAAAAAAACGAAAAGGGTAACACTGTCGTTTTTTTTTCGTGTCGAAATTTTGAAGTTTGATATCTCAGCTCTGGAAGGGTCTAGATCATCAATTTTTGCACTCAGGTCAAAGTCTCACAGCCCTCTATCATAATCCAGAGTTTTGAGAAGATTGGAGAAACTTAATTTTTCGCCCAAAAACAAAAAAAAAACAAAAGGGGTAACACTGTCGTTTTTTTTTCGGGTCGAAATTTTGAAGTTTGATATCTCAGCTCTGGAAGGGTCTAGATCATCCATTTTTGCACTCAGGTCAAAGTCTCACAGCCCTCTATCATAATCCAGAGTTTTGAGAAGATTGGAGAAACTTAATTTTTCACCCAAAAATGAAAAAAAACAAAAGGGGTAACACTGTCGTTTTTTTTTCGGGTCGAAATTTTGAAGTTTGATATCTCAGCTCTGGAAGGGTCTAGATCATCCATTTTTGCACTCAGGTCAAAGTCTCACAGCCCTCTATCATAATCCAGAGTTTTGAGAAGATTGGAGAAACTTAATTTTTCGCCCAAAAATGAAAAAAAAACAAAAGGGGTAACACTGTTTTTTTTTTTCGGGTCGAAATTTTGAAGTTTGATATCTCAGCTCTGGAAGGGTCTAGATCATCCATTTTTGCACTCAGGTCAAAGTCTCACAGCCCTCTATCATAATCCAGAGTTTTGAGAAGATTGGAGAAACTTAATTTTTCGCCCAAAAATGAAAAAAAAACAAAAGGGGTAACACTGTCGTTTTTTTTTCGGGTCGAAATTTTGAAGTTTGATATCTCAGCTCTGGAAGGGTCTAGATCATCCATTTTTGCACTCAGGTCAAAGTCTTACAGCCCTCTATCATAATCCAGAGTTTTGAGAAGATTGGAGAAACTTAATTTTTCGCCCAAAAATGAAAAAAAAACAAAAGGGGTAACACTGTCGTTTTTTTTTTCGGGTCGAAATTTTGAAGTTTGATATCTCAGCTCTGGAAGGGTCTAGATCATCCATTTTTGCACTCAGGTCAAAGTCTCACAGCCCTCTATCAGAATCCAGAGTTTTGAGAAGATTGGAGAAACTTAATTTTTCACCCAAAAACAAAAAAAAAACAAAAGGGGTAACACTGTCGTTTTTTTTTCGGGTCGAAATTTTGAAGTTTGATATCTCAGCTCTGGAAGGGTCTAGATCATCAATTTTTGCACTCAGGTCAAAGTCTCACAGCCCTCTATCATAATCCAGAGTTTTGAGAAGATTGGAGAAACTTAATTTTTCGCCCGAAAATGAAAAAAAACAAAAGGGGTAACACTGTCGGTTTTTTTTCGGGTCGAAATTTTGAAGTTTGATATCTCAGCTCTGGAAGGGTCTAGATCATCCATTTTTGCACTCAGGTCAAAGTCTCACAGCCCTCTATCATAATCCAGAGTTTTGAGAAGATTGGAGAAACTTAATTTTTCGCCCAAAAATGAAAAAAAAACAAAAGGGGTAACACTGTCGTTTTTTTTTCGGGTCGAAATTTTGAAGTTTGATATCTCAGCTCTGGAAGGGTCTAGATCATCCATTTTTGCACTCAGGTCAAAGTCTCACAGCCCTCTATCATAATCCAGAGTTTTGAGAAGATTGGAGAAACTTAATTTTTCACCCAAAAATGAAAAAAAACAAAAGGGGTAACACTGTCGTTTTTTTTTCGGGTCGAAATTTTGAAGTTTGATATCTCAGCTCTGGAAGGGTCTAGATCATCCATTTTTGCACTCAGGTCAAAGTCTCACAGCCCTCTATCAGAATCCAGAGTTTTGAGAAGATTGGAGAAACTTAATTTTTCACCCAAAAATGAAAAAAAACAAAAGGGGTAACACTGTCGTTTTTTTTTTCGGGTCGAAATTTTGAAGTTTGATATCTCAGCTCTGGAAGGGTCTAGATCATCCATTTTTGCACTCAGGTCAAAGTCTCACAGCCCTCTATCATAATCCAGAGTTTTGAGAAGATTGGAGAAACTTAATTTTTCGCCCAAAAATGAAAAAAAACAAAAGGGGTAACACTGTCGTTTTTTTTTTCGGGTCGAAATTTTGAAGTTTGATATCTCAGCTCTGGAAGGGTCTAGATCATCCATTTTTGCACTCAGGTCAAAGTCTTACAGCCCTCTATCATAATCCAGAGTTTTGAGAAGATTGGAGAAACTTAATTTTTCGCCCAAAAATGAAAAAAAAACGAAAGGGGTAACACTGTCGTTTTTTTTTCGGGTCGAAATTTTGAGTTTCGATATCTCAGCTCTGGAAGGGTCTAGAGCCTCCATTTTTGCACTCAGGTCAAAGTCTCACAGCCCTCTATCATAATCCAGAGTTTTGAGAAGATTGGAGAAACTTAATTTTTCACCCAAAAATGAAAAAAAACAAAAGGGGTAACACTGTCGTTTTTTTTTCGGGTCGAAATTTTGAAGTTTGATATCTCAGCTCTGGAAGGGTCTAGATCATCCATTTTTGCACTCAGGTCAAAGTCTCACAGCCCTCTATCATAATCCAGAGTTTTGAGAAGATTGGAGAAACTTAATTTTTCGCCCAAAAATGAAAAAAAAACGAAAGGGGTAACACTGTCGTTTTTTTTTCGGGTCGAAATTTTGAGTTTCGATATCTCAGCTCTGGAAGGGTCTAGAGCCTCCATTTTTGCACTCAGGTCAAAGTCTCGTGGCCCTCTATCATAATCCAGAGTTTTGAGAAGATTGGAGAAACTTAATTTTTCGCCCAAAAATGAAAAAAAAACGAAAGGGGTAACACTGTCGTTTTTTTTCGGGTCGAAATTTTGAGTTTCGATATCTCAGCTCTGGAAGGGTCTAGAGCCTCCATTTTTGCACTCAGGTCAAAGTCTCGTGGCCCTCTATCATAATCCAGAGTTTTGAGAAGATTGGAGAAACTTAATTTTTCGCCCAAAAATGAAAAAAAACGAAAGGGGTAACACTGTTGTTTTTTTTTCGGGTCGAAATTTTGAGTTTCGATATCTCAGCTCTGGAAGGGTCTAGATCATCCATTTTTGCACTCAGGTCAAAGTCTTACAGCCCTCTATCATAATCCAGAGTTTTGAGAAGATTGGAGAAACTTAATTTTTCGCCCAAAAATGAAAAAAAAACGAAAGGGGTAACACTGTCGTTTTTTTTTCGGGTCGAAATTTTGAGTTTCGATATCTCAGCTCTGGAAGGGTCTAGAGCCTCCATTTTTGCACTCAGGTCAAAGTCTCACAGCCCTCTATCATAATCCAGAGTTTTGAGAAGATTGGAGAAACTTAATTTTTCGCCCAAAAATGAAAAAAAACGAAAGGGGTAACACTGTCGTTTGTTTTTCGGGTCGAAATTTTGAAGTTTGATATCTCAGCTCTGGAAGGGTCTAGATCATCCATTTTTGCACTCAGGTCAAAGTCTTGCAGCCCTCTATCATAATCCAGAGTTTTGAGAAGATTGGAGAAACTTAATTTTTCGCCCAAAAATGAAAAAAAACAAAAGGGGTAACACTGTCGGGTTTTTTTCGGGTCGAAATTTTGAAGTTTGATGTCTCAGCTCTGGAAGGGTCTAGATCATCCATTTTTGCACTCAGGTCAAAGTCTTACAGCCCTCTATCATAATCCAGAGTTTTGAGAAGATTGGAGAAACTTAATTTTTCGCCCAAAAATGAAAAAAAATGAAAGGGGTAAAACTGTCGTTTTTTTTTCGGGTCGAAATTTTGAGTTTCGATATCTCAGCTCTGGAAGGGTCTAGAGCCTCCATTTTTGCACTCAGGTCAAAGTCTCACAGCCCTCTATCATAATCCAGAGTTTTGAGAAGATTGGAGAAACTTAATTTTTCGCCCAAAAATGAAAAAAAAACAAAAGGGGTAACACTGTCGTTTTTTTTTCGGGTCGAAATTTTGAAGTTTGATATCTCAGCTCTGGAAGGGTCTAGATCATCCATTTTTGCACTCAGGTCAAAGTCTCACAGCCCTCTATCAGAATCCAGAGTTTTGAGAAGATTGGAGAAACTTAATTTTTCGCCCAAAAATGAAAAAAAACAAAAGGGGTAACACTGTCGTTTTTTTTTCGGGTCGAAATTTTGAAGTTTGATATCTCAGCTCTGGAAGGGTCTAGATCATCCATTTTTGCACTCAGGTCAAAGTCTCACAGCCCTCTATCAGAATCCAGAGTTTTGAGAAGATTGGAGAAACTTAATTTTTCGCCCAAAAATGAAAAAAAACAAAAGGGGTAACACTGTCGTTTTTTTTTTCGGGTCGAAATTTTGAAGTTTGATATCTCAGCTCTGGAAGGGTCTAGATCATCCATTTTTGCACTCAGGTCAAAGTCTCACAGCCCTCTATCAGAATCCAGAGTTTTGAGAAGATTGGAGAAACTTAATTTTTCGCCCAAAAATGAAAAAAAACAAAAGGGGTAACACTGTCGTTTTTTTTTTCGGGTCGAAATTTTGAAGTTTGATATCTCAGCTCTGGAAGGGTCTAGATCATCCATTTTTGCACTCAGGTCAAAGTCTTACAGCCCTCTATCATAATCCAGAGTTTTGAGAAGATTGGAGAAACTTAATTTTTCGCCCAAAAATGAAAAAAAAACAAAAGGGGTAACACTGTCGTTTTTTTTTCGGGTCGAAATTTTGAAGTTTGATATCTCAGCTCTGGAAGGGTCTAGATCATCCATTTTTGCACTCAGGTCAAAGTCTCACAGCCCTCTATCAGAATCCAGAGTTTTGAGAAGATTGGAGAAACTTAATTTTTCACCCAAAAATGAAAAAAAACAAAAGGGGTAACACTGTCGTTTTTTTTTCGGGTCGAAATTTTGAAGTTTGATATCTCAGCTCTGGAAGGGTCTAGATCATCCATTTTTGCACTCAGGTCAAAGTCTCACAGCCCTCTATCAGAATCCAGAGTTTTGAGAAGATTGGAGAAACTTAATTTTTCACCCAAAAATGAAAAAAAACAAAAGGGGTAACACTGTCGTTTTTTTTTCGGGTCGAAATTTTGAAGTTTGATATCTCAGCTCTGGAAGGGTCTAGATCATCCATTTTTGCACTCAGGTCAAAGTCTCACAGCCCTCTATCATAATCCAGAGTTTTGAGAAGATTGGAGAAACTTAATTTTTCGCCCAAAAATGAAAAAAAACAAAAGGGGTAACACTGTCGTTTTTTTTTTCGGGTCGAAATTTTGAAGTTTGATATCTCAGCTCTGGAAGGGTCTAGATCATCCATTTTTGCACTCAGGTCAAAGTCTTACAGCCCTCTATCATAATCCAGAGTTTTGAGAAGATTGGAGAAACTTAATTTTTCGCCCAAAAATGAAAAAAAACGAAAGGGGTAACACTGTCGTTTTTTTTTCGGGTCGAAATTTTGAGTTTCGATATCTCAGCTCTGGAAGGGTCTAGATCATCCATTTTTGCACTCAGGTCAAAGTCTCACAGCCCTCTATCATAATCCAGAGTTTTGAGAAGATTGGAGAAACTTAATTTTTCACCCAAAAATGAAAAAAAACAAAAGGGGTAACACTGTCGTTTTTTTTTCGGGTCGAAATTTTGAAGTTTGATATCTCAGCTCTGGAAGGGTCTAGATCATCCATTTTTGCACTCAGGTCAAAGTCTCACAGCCCTCTATCATAATCCAGAGTTTTGAGAAGATTGGAGAAACTTAATTTTTCGCCCAAAAATGAAAAAAAAACGAAAGGGGTAACACTGTCGTTTTTTTTTCGGGTCGAAATTTTGAGTTTCGATATCTCAGCTCTGGAAGGGTCTAGAGCCTCCATTTTTGCACTCAGGTCAAAGTCTCACAGCCCTCTATCATAATCCAGAGTTTTGAGAAGATTGGAGAAACTTAATTTTTCGCCCAAAAATGAAAAAAAAAACGAAAGGGGTAACACTGTCGTTTTTTTTTCGGGTCGAAATTTTGAGTTTCGATATCTCATCTCTGGAAGGGTCTAGAGCCTCCATTTTTGCACTCAGGTCAAAGTCTCGTGGCCCTCTATCATAATCCAGAGTTTTGAGAAGATTGGAGAAACTTAATTTTTCGCCCAAAAATGAAAAAAAAACGAAAGGGGTAACACTGTCGTTTTTTTTCGGGTCGAAATTTTGAGTTTCGATATCTCAGCTCTGGAAGGGTCTAGAGCCTCCATTTTTGCACTCAGGTCAAAGTCTCGTGGCCCTCTATCATAATCCAGAGTTTTGAGAAGATTGGAGAAACTTAATTTTTCGCCCAAAAATGAAAAAAAACGAAAGGGGTAACACTGTCGTTTTTTTTTTCGGGTCGAAATTTTGAGTTTCGATATCTCAGCTCTGGAAGGGTCTAGAGCCTCCATTTTTGCACTCAGGTCAAAGTCTCACAGCCCTCTATCATAATCCAGAGTTTTGAGAAGATTGGAGAAACTTAATTTTTCGCCCAAAAATGAAAAAAAACGAAAGGGGTAACACTGTCGTTTTTTTTTTCGGGTCGAAATTTTGAGTTTCGATATCTCAGCTCTGGAAGGGTCTAGATCATCCATTTTTGCACTCATGTCAAAGTCTTACAGCCCTCTATCATAATCCAGAGTTTTGAGAAGATTGGAGAAACTTAATTTTTCGCCCAAAAATGAAAAAAAACGAAAGGGGTAACACTGTCGTTTTTTTTTCGGGTCGAAATTTTGAGTTTCGATATCTCAGCTCTGGAAGGGTCTAGAGCCTCCATTTTTGCACTCAGGTCAAAGTCTCACAGCCCTCTATCATAATCCAGAGTTTTGAGAAGATTGGAGAAACTTAATTTTTCGCCCAAAAATGAAAAAAAACGAAAGGGGTAACACTGTCGTTTTTTTTTTCGGGTCGAAATTTTGAAGTTTGATATCTCAGCTCTGGAAGGGTCTAGATCATCCATTTTTGCACTCAGGTCAAAGTCTCACAGCCCTCTATCATAATCCAGAGTTTTGAGAAGATTGGAGAAACTTAATTTTTCGCCCAAAAATGAAAAAAAAACGAAAGGGGTAACACTGTCGTTTGTTTTTCGGGTCGAAATTTTGAAGTTTGATATCTCAGCTCTGGAAGGGTCTAGATCATCCATTTTTGCACTCAGGTCAAAGTCTTACAGCCCTCTATCATAATCCAGAGTTTTGAGAAGATTGGAGAAACTTAATTTTTCGCCCAAAAATGAAAAAAAACAAAAGGGGTAACACTGTCGGGTTTTTTTCGGGTCGAAATTTTGAAGTTTGATGTCTCAGCTCTGGAAGGGTCTAGATCATCCATTTTTGCACTCAGGTCAAAGTCTTACAGCCCTCTATCATAATCCAGAGTTTTGAGAAGATTGGAGAAACTTAATTTTTCGCCCAAAAATGAAAAAAAATGAAAGGGGTAAAACTGTCGTTTTTTTTTCGGGTCGAAATTTTGAGTTTCGATATCTCAGCTCTGGAAGGGTCTAGAGCCTCCATTTTTGCACTCAGGTCAAAGTCTCACAGCCCTCTATCATAATCCAGAGTTTTGAGAAGATTGGAGAAACTTAATTTTTCGCCCAAAAATGAAAAAAAAACAAAAGGGGTAACACTGTCGTTTTTTTTTCGGGTCGAAATTTTGAAGTTTGATATCTCAGCTCTGGAAGGGTCTAGATCATCCATTTTTGCACTCAGGTCAAAGTCTCACAGCCCTCTATCAGAATCCAGAGTTTTGAGAAGATTGGAGAAACTTAATTTTTCGCCCAAAAATGAAAAAAAACAAAAGGGGTAACACTGTCGTTTTTTTTTTCGGGTCGAAATTTTGAAGTTTGATATCTCAGCTCTGGAAGGGTCTAGATCATCCATTTTTGCACTCAGGTCAAAGTCTTACAGCCCTCTATCATAATCCAGAGTTTTGAGAAGATTAGAGAAACTTAATTTTTCGCCCAAAAATGAAAAAAAACGAAAGGGGTAACACTGTCGTTTTTTTTTCGGGTCGAAATTTTGAAGTTTGATATCTCAGCTCTGGAAGGGTCTAGATCATCCATTTTTGCACTCAGGTCAAAGTCTTACAGCCCTCTATCATAATCCAGAGTTTTGAGAAGATTGGAGAAACTTAATTTTTCGCCCAAAAATGAAAAAAAACGAAAGGGGTAACACTGTCTTTTTTTTTTCGGGTCGAAATTTTGAAGTTTGATATCTCAGCTCTGGAAGGGTCTAGATCATCCATTTTTGCACTCAGGTCAAAGTCTTACAGCCCTCTATCATAATCCAGAGTTTTGAGAAGATTGGAGAAACTTAATTTTTCGCCCAAAAATGAAAAAAAACGAAAGGGGTAACACTGTCGTTTTTTTTTCGGGTCGAAATTTTGAAGTTTGATATCTCAGCTCTGGAAGGGTCTAGATCATCCATTTTTGCACTCAGGTCAAAGTCTCACAGCCCTCTATCATAATCCAGAGTTTTGAGAAGATTGGAGAAACTTAATTTTTCGCCCAAAAATGAAAAAAAAACAAAAGGGGTAACACTGTCGTTTTTTTTTTCGGGTCGAAATTTTGAAGTTTGATATCTCAGCTCTGGAAGGGTCTAGATCATCCATTTTTGCACTCAGGTCAAAGTCTTACAGCCCTCTATCATAATCCAGAGTTTTGAGAAGATTGGAGAAACTTAATTTTTCGCCCAAAAATGAAAAAAAAACAAAAGGGGTAACACTGTCTTTTTTTTTTCGGGTCGAAATTTTGAGTTTCGATATCTCAGCTCTGGAAGGGTCTAGAGCCTCCATTTTTGCACTCAGGTCAAAGTCTCACAGCCCTCTATCATAATCCAGAGTTTTGAGAAGATTGGAGAAACTTAACTTTTCGCCCAAAAATGAAAAAAAACAAAAGGGGTAACACTGTCGTTTTTTTTTCGGGTCGAAATTTTGAAGTTTGATATCTCAGCTCTGGAAGGGTCTAGATCATCCATTTTTGCACTCAGGTCAAAGTCTCACAGCCCTCTATCAGAATCCAGAGTTTTGAGAAGATTGGAGAAACTTAATTTTTCGCCCAAAAATGAAAAAAAAACAAAAGGGGTAACACTGTCTTTTTTTTTTCGGGTCGAAATTTTGAAGTTTGATATCTCAGCTCTGGAAGGGTCTAGATCATCCATTTTTGCACTCAGGTCAAAGTCTTACAGCCCTCTATCATAATCCAGAGTTTTGAGAAGATTGGAGAAACTTAATTTTTCGCCCAAAAATGAAAAAAAACGAAAGGGGTAACACTGTCTTTTTTTTTTCGGGTCGAAATTTTGAAGTTTGATATCTCAGCTCTGGAAGGGTCTAGATCATCCATTTTTGCACTCAGGTCAAAGTCTCACAGCCCTCTATCATAATCCAGAGTTTTGAGAAGATTGGAGAAACTTAATTTTTCGCCCAAAAATGAAAAAAAAACAAAAGGGGTAACACTGTCGTTTTTTTTTTCGGGTCGAAATTTTGAAGTTTGATATCTCAGCTCTGGAAGGGTCTAGATCATCCATTTTTGCACTCAGGTCAAAGTCTTACAGCCCTCTATCATAATCCAGAGTTTTGAGAAGATTGGAGAAACTTAATTTTTCGCCCAAAAATGAAAAAAAACGAAAGGGGTAACACTGTCTTTTTTTTTTCGGGTCGAAATTTTGAGTTTCGATATCTCAGCTCTGGAAGGGTCTAGAGCCTCCATTTTTGCACTCAGGTCAAAGTCTCACAGCCCTCTATCATAATCCAGAGTTTTGAGAAGATTGGAGAAACTTAATTTTTTGCCCAAAAATGAAAAAAAACAAAAGGGGTAACACTGTCGTTTTTTTTTCGGGTCGAAATTTTGAAGTTTGATATCTCAGCTCTGGAAGGGTCTAGATCATCCATTTTTGCACTCAGGTCAAAGTCTCACAGCCCTCTATCAGAATCCAGAGTTTTGAGAAGATTGGAGAAACTTAATTTTTCGCCCAAAAATGAAAAAAAACAAAAGGGGTAACACTGTCGTTTTTTTTTCGGGTCGAAATTTTGAAGTTTGATATCTCAGCTCTGGAAGGGTCTAGATCATCCATTTTTGCACTCAGGTCAAAGTCTCACAGCCCTCTATCAGAATCCAGAGTTTTGAGAAGATTGGAGAAACTTAATTTTTCACCCAAAAATGAAAAAAAACAAAAGGGGTAACACTGTCGTTTTTTTTTCGGGTCGAAATTTTGAAGTTTGATATCTCAGCTCTGGAAGGGTCTAGATCATCCATTTTTGCACTCAGGTCAAAGTCTCACAGCCCTCTATCAGAATCCAGAGTTTTGAGAAGATTGGAGAAACTTAATTTTTCACCCAAAAATGAAAAAAAACAAAAGGGGTAACACTGTCGTTTTTTTTTCGGGTCGAAATTTTGAAGTTTGATATCTCAGCTCTGGAAGGGTCTAGATCATCCATTTTTGCACTCAGGTCAAAGTCTCACAGCCCTCTATCATAATCCAGAGTTTTGAGAAGATTGGAGAAACTTAATTTTTCGCCCAAAAATGAAAAAAAACAAAAGGGGTAACACTGTCGTTTTTTTTTCGGGTCGAAATTTTGAAGTTTGATATCTCAGCTCTGGAAGGGTCTAGATCATCCATTTTTGCACTCAGGTCAAAGTCTTACAGCCCTCTATCATAATCCAGAGTTTTGAGAAGATTGGAGAACCTTAATTTTTCGCCCAAAAATGAAAAAAAAACGAAAGGGGTAACACTGTCGTTTTTTTTTCGGGTCGAAATTTTGAGTTTCGATATCTCAGCTCTGGAAGGGTCTAGAGCCTCCATTTTTGCACTCAGGTCAAAGTCTCACAGCCCTCTATCATAATCCAGAGTTTTGAGAAGATTGGAGAAACTTAATTTTTCGCCCAAAAATGAAAAAAAAACAAAAGGGGTAACACTGTCGTTTTTTTTTCGGGTCGAAATTTTGAAGTTTGATATCTCAGCTCTGGAAGGGTCTAGATCATCCATTTTTGCACTCAGGTCAAAGTCTCACAGCCCTCTATCATAATCCAGAGTTTTGAGAAGATTGGAGAAACTTAATTTTTCGCCCAAAAATGAAAAAAAACAAAAGGGGTAACACTGTCGTTTTTTTTTCGGGTCGAAATTTTGAAGTTTGATATCTCAGCTCTGGAAGGGTCTAGATCATCCATTTTTGCACTCAGGTCAAAGTCTTACAGCCCTCTATCATAATCCAGAGTTTTGAGAAGATTGGAGAACCTTAATTTTTCGCCCAAAAATGAAAAAAAACGAAAGGGGTAACACTGTCGTTTTTTTTTTCGGGTCGAAATTTTGAGTTTCGATATCTCAGCTCTGGAAGGGTCTAGAGCCTCCATTTTTGCACTCAGGTCAAAGTCTCACAGCCCTCTATCATAATCCAGAGTTTTGAGAAGATTGGAGAAACTTAATTTTTCGCCCAAAAATGAAAAAAAAACGAAAGGGGTAACACTGTCGTTTTTTTTTTCGGGTCGAAATTTTGAAGTTTGATATCTCAGCTCTGGAAGGGTCTAGATCATCCATTTTTGCACTCAGGTCAAAGTCTCACAGCCCTCTATCATAATCCAGAGTTTTGAGAAGATTGGAGAAACTTAATTTTTCGCCCAAAAATGAAAAAAAAACGAAAGGGGTAACACTGTCATTTTTTTTTCGGGTCGAAATTTTGAAGTTTGATATCTCAGCTCTGGAAGGGTCTAGATCATCCATTTTTGCACTCAGGTCAAAGTCTTACAGCCCTCTATCATAATCCAGAGTTTTGAGAAGATTGGAGAAACTTAATTTTTCGCCCAAAAATGAAAAAAAATGAAAGGGGTAAAACTGTCGTTTTTTTTTTCGGGTCGAAATTTTGAGTTTCGATATCTCAGCTCTGGAAGGGTCTAGAGCCTCCATTTTTGCACTCAGGTCAAAGTCTCACAGCCCTCTATCATAATCCAGAGTTTTGAGAAGATTGGAGAAACTTAATTTTTCGCCCAAAAATGAAAAAAAACGAAAAGGGGTAACACTGTCGTTTTTTTTTCGGGTCGAAATTTTGAAGTTTGATATCTCAGCTCTGGAAGGGTCTAGATCATCCATTTTTGCACTCAGGTCAAAGTCTCACAGCCCTCTATCATAATCCAGAGTTTTGAGAAGATTGGAGAAACTTAATTTTTCGCCCAAAAATGAAAAAAAACGAAAGGGGTAACACTGTCGTTTTTTTTTCGGGTCGAAATTTTGAGTTTCGATATCTCAGCTCTGGAAGGGTCTAGAGCCTCCATTTTTGCACTCAGGTCAAAGTCTCACAGCCCTCTATCATAATCCAGAGTTTTGAGAAGATTGGAGAAACTTAATTTTTCGCCCAAAAATGAAAAAAAACGAAAGGGGTAACACTGTCGTTTTTTTTTCGGGTCGAAATTTTGAGTTTCGATATCTCAGCTCTGGAAGGGTCTAGAGCCTCCATTTTTGCACTCAGGTCAAAGTCTCACAGCCCTCTATCATAATCCAGAGTTTTGAGAAGATTGGAGAAACTTAATTTTTCGCCCAAAAATGAAAAAAAAACGAAAGGGGTAACACTGTCGTTTTTTTTTCGGGTCGAAATTTTGAAGTTTGATATCTCAGCTCTGGAAGGGTCTAGATCATCCATTTTTGCACTCAGGTCAAAGTCTCACAGCCCTCTATCAGAATCCAGAGTTTTGAGAAGATTGGAGAAACTTAATTTTTCGCCCAAAAATGAAAAAAAACAAAAGGGGTAACACTGTCGTTTTTTTTTTTTGGGTCGAAATTTTGAAGTTTGATATCTCAGCTCTGGTAGGGTCTAGATCATCCATTTTTGCACTCAGGTCAAAGTCTCACAGCCCTCTATCAGAATCCAGAGTTTTGAGAAGATTGGAGAAACTTAATTTTTCGCCCAAAAATGAAAAAAAAACGAAAGGGGTAACACTGTCGTTTGTTTTTCGGGTCGAAATTTTGAAGTTTGATATCTCAGCTCTGGAAGGGTCTAGATCATCCATTTTTGCACTCAGGTCAAAGTCTTACAGCCCTCTATCATAATCCAGAGTTTTGAGAAGATTGGAGAAACTTAATTTTTCGCCCAAAAATGAAAAAAAACAAAAGGGGTAACACTGTCGGGTTTTTTTCGGGTCGAAATTTTGAAGTTTGATGTCTCAGCTCTGGAAGGGTCTAGATCATCCATTTTTGCACTCAGGTCAAAGTCTTACAGCCCTCTATCATAATCCAGAGTTTTGAGAAGATTGGAGAAACTTAATTTTTCGCCCAAAAATGAAAAAAAATGAAAGGGGTAAAACTGTCGTTTTTTTTTCGGGTCGAAATTTTGAGTTTCGATATCTCAGCTCTGGAAGGGTCTAGAGCCTCCATTTTTGCACTCAGGTCAAAGTCTCACAGCCCTCTATCATAATCCAGAGTTTTGAGAAGATTGGAGAAACTTAATTTTTCGCCCAAAAATGAAAAAAAAACAAAAGGGGTAACACTGTCGTTTTTTTTTCGGGTCGAAATTTTGAAGTTTGATATCTCAGCTCTGGAAGGGTCTAGATCATCCATTTTTGCACTCAGGTCAAAGTCTCACAGCCCTCTATCAGAATCCAGAGTTTTGAGAAGATTGGAGAAACTTAATTTTTCGCCCAAAAATGAAAAAAAAACAAAAGGGGTAACACTGTCGTTTTTTTTTTTGGGTCGAAATTTTGAAGTTTGATATCTCAGCTCTGGAAGGGTCTAGATCATCCATTTTTGCACTCAGGTCAAAGTCTCACAGCCCTCTATCAGAATCCAGAGTTTTGAGAAGATTGGAGAAACTTAATTTTTCGCCCAAAAATGAAAAAAAACAAAAGGGGTAACACTGTCGTTTTTTTTTCGGGTCGAAATTTTGAAGTTTGATATCTCAGCTCTGGAAGGGTCTAGATCATCCATTTTTGCACTCAGGTCAAAGTCTCACAGCCCTCTATCATAATCCAGAGTTTTGAGAAGATTGGAGAAACTTAATTTTTCGCCCAAAAATGAAAAAAAAACAAAAGGGGTAACACTGTCGTTTTTTTTTCGGGTCGAAATTTTGAAGTTTGATATCTCAGCTCTGGAAGGGTCTAGATCATCCATTTTTGCACTCAGGTCAAAGTCTCACAGCCCTCTATCATAATCCAGAGTTTTGAGAAGATTGGAGAAACTTAATTTTTCACCCAAAAATGAAAAAAAACAAAAGGGGTAACACTGTCGTTTTTTTTTCGGGTCGAAATTTT
This sequence comes from Pimephales promelas, assembly GCF_988280905.1. Lineage (NCBI taxonomy): Eukaryota > Metazoa > Chordata > Actinopteri > Cypriniformes > Leuciscidae > Pimephales > Pimephales promelas. Next base: position 33,533,464 of record NC_142786.1, read on the forward strand.
GAAGTTTGATATCTCAGCTCTGGAAGGGTCTAGATCATCCATTTTTGCACTCAGGTCAAAGTCTCACAGCCCTCTATCATAATCCAGAGTTTTGAGAAGATTGGAGAAACTTAATTTTTCACCCAAAAATGAAAAAAAACAAAAGGGGTAACACTGTCGTTTTTTTTTTCGGGTCGAAATTTTGAAGTTTGATATCTCAGCTCTGGAAGGGTCTAGATCATCCATTTTTGCACTCAGGTCAAAGTCTTACAGCCCTCTATCATAATCCAGAGTTTTGAGAAGATTGGAGAAACTTAATTTTTCGCCCAAAAATGAAAAAAAACGAAAGGGGTAACACTGTCGTTTTTTTTTTGGGTCGAAATTTTGAGTTTCGATATCTCAGCTCTGGAAGGGTCTAGAGCCTCCATTTTTGCACTCAGGTCAAAGTCTCACAGCCCTCTATCATAATCCAGAGTTTTGAGAAGATTGGAGAAACTTAATTTTTCGCCCAAAAATGAAAAAAAAACAAAAGGGGTAACACTGTCGTTTTTTTTTCGGGTCGAAATTTTGAAGTTTGATATCTCAGCTCTGGAAGGGTCTAGATCATCCATTTTTGCACTCAGGTCAAAGTCTCACAGCCCTCTATCAGAATCCAGAGTTTTGAGAAGATTGGAGAAACTTAATTTTTCACCCAAAAATGAAAAAAAACAAAAGGGGTAACACTGTCGTTTTTTTTTCGGGTCGAAATTTTGAAGTTTGATATCTCAGCTCTGGAAGGGTCTAGATCATCCATTTTTGCACTCAGGTCAAAGTCTCACAGCCCTCTATCATAATCCAGAGTTTTGAGAAGATTGGAGAAACTTAATTTTTCGCCCAAAAATGAAAAAAAAAACAAAAGGGGTAACACTGTCGTTTTTTTTTCGGGTCGAAATTTTGAAGTTTGATATCTCAGCTCTGGAAGGGTCTAGATCATCCATTTTTGCACTCAGGTCAAAGTCTCACAGCCCTCTATCAGAATCCAGAGTTTTGAGAAGATTGGAGAAACTTAATTTTTCACCCAAAAATGAAAAAAAACAAAAGGGGTAACACTGTCGTTTTTTTTTTCGGGTCGAAATTTTGAAGTTTTATATCTCAGCTCTGGAAGGGTCTAGATCATCCATTTTTGCACTCAGGTCAAAGTTTCACAGCCCTCTATCATAATCCAGAGTTTTGAGAAGATTGGAGAAACTTAATTTTTCGCCCAAAAATGAAAAAAAACAAAAGGGGTAACACTGTCGTTTTTTTTTTCGGGTCGAAATTTTGAAGTTTGATATCTCAGCTCTGGAAGGGTCTAGATCATCCATTTTTGCACTCAGGTCAAAGTCTTACAGCCCTCTATCATAATCCAGAGTTTTGAGAAGATTGGAGAAACTTAATTTTTCGCCCAAAAATGAAAAAAAACGAAAGGGGTAACACTGTCGTTTTTTTTTTGGGTCGAAATTTTGAGTTTCGATATCTCAGCTCTGGAAGGGTCTAGAGCCTCCATTTTTGCACTCAGGTCAAAGTCTCACAGCCCTCTATCATAATCCAGAGTTTTGAGAAGATTGGAGAAACTTATTTTTTCGCCCAAAAATGAAAAAAAAAACAAAAGGGGTAACACTGTCGTTTTTTTTTCGGGTCGAAATTTTGAAGTTTGATATCTCAGCTCTGGAAGGGTCTAGATCATCCATTTTTGCACTCAGGTCAAAGTCTCACAGCCCTCTATCATAATCCAGAGTTTTGAGAAGATTGGAGAAACTTAATTTTTCGCCCAAAAATGAAAAAAAAACAAAAGGGGTAACACTGTCGTTTTTTTTTCGGGTCGAAATTTTGAAGTTTGATATCTCAGCTCTGGAAGGGTCTAGATCATCCATTTTTACACTCAGGTCAAAGTCTTACAGCCCTCTATCATAATCCAGAGTTTTGAGAAGATTGGAGAAACTTAATTTTTCGCCCAAAAATGAAAAAAAACGAAAGGGGTAACACTGTCGTTTTTTTTTCGGGTCGAAATTTTGAATTTTCATATCTCAGCTCTGGAAGGGTCTAGAGCCTCCATTTTTGCACTCAGGTCAAAGTCTCACAGCCCTCTATCATAATCCAGAGTTTTGAGAAGATTGGAGAAACGTAATTTTTCGCCCAAAAATGAAAAAAAACGAAAGGGGTAACACTGTCGTTTTTTTTTCGGGTCGAAATTTTGAGTTTCGATATCTCAGCTCTGGAAGGGTCTAGAGCCTCCATTTTTGCACTCAGGTCAAAGTCTCACAGCCCTCTATCATAATCCAGAGTTTTGAGAAGATTGGAGAAACGTAATTTTTCGCCCAAAAATGAAAAAAAACGAAAGGGGTAACACTGTCGGTTTTTTTTCGGGTCGAAATTTTGAGTTTCGATATCTCAGCTCTGGAAGGGTCTAGAGCCTCCATTTTTGCACTCAGGTCAAAGTCTCACAGCCCTCTATCATAATCCAGAGTTTTGAGAAGATTGGAGAAACTTAATTTTTCGCCCAAAAATGAAAAAAAAACAAAAGGGGTAACACTGTCGTTTTTTTTTCGGGTCGAAATTTTGAAGTTTGATATCTCAGCTCTGGAAGGGTCTAGATCATCCATTTTCGCACTCAGGTCAAAGTCTCACAGCCCTCTATCAGAATCCAGAGTTTTGAGAAGATTGGAGAAACTTAATTTTTCACCCAAAAATGAAAAAAAACAAAAGGGGTAACACTGTCGTTTTTTTTTCGGGTCGAAATTTTGAAGTTTGATATCTCAGCTCTGGAAGGGTCTAGATCATCCATTTTTGCACTCAGGTCAAAGTCTCACAGCCCTCTATCATAATCCAGAGTTTTGAGAATATTGGAGAAACTTAATTTTTCGCCCAAAAATGAAAAAAAACAAAAGGGGTAACACTGTCGTTTTTTTTTCGGGTCGAAATTTTGAAGTTTGATATCTCAGCTCTGGAAGGGTCTAGATCATCCATTTTTGCACTCAGGTCAAAGTCTCACAGCCCTCTATCATAATCCAGAGTTTTGAGAAGATTGGAGAAACTTAATTTTTCGCCCAAAAATGAAAAAAAAACAAAAGGGGTAACACTGTCGTTTTTTTTTCGGGTCGAAATTTTGAGTTTCGATATCTCAGCTCTGGAAGGGTCTAGATCATCCATTTTTGCACTCAGGTCAAAGTCTTACAGCCCTCTATCATAATCCAGAGTTTTGAGAAGATTGGAGAAACTTAATTTTTCGCCCAAAAATGAAAAAAAAACAAAAGGGGTAACACTGTCGTTTTTTTTTTCGGGTTGAAATTTTGAAGTTTGATATCTCAGCTCTGGAAGGGTCTAGATCATCCATTTTTGCACTCAGGTCAAAGTCTTACAGCCCTCTATCATAATCCAGAGTTTTGAGAAGATTGGAGAAACTTAATTTTTCGCCCAAAAATGAAAAAAAACGAAAGGGGTAACACTGTCGTTTTTTTTTGGGTCGAAATTTTGAAGTTTGATATCTCAGCTCTGGAAGGGTCTAGATTATCGATTTTTGCACTCAGGTCAAAGTCTCACAGCCCTCTATCAGAATCCAGAGTTTTGAGAAGATTGGAGAAACTTAATTTTTCGCCCAAAAATGAAAAAAAACAAAAGGAGTAACACTGTCGTTTTTTTTTTCGGGTCGAAATTCTAACCCTAACCCTAACCCTAACCCTAACCCTAACGACAGTGTTACCCCTTTTGTTTTGTTTTTCATTTTTGGGCGAAAAATTAAGTTTCTCCAATCTTCTCAAAACTCTGGATTATGATAGAGGGCTGTGAGACTTTGACCTGAGTGCAAAAATGGATGATCTAGACCCTTCCAGAGCTGAGATATCAAACTTCAAAATTTCGACCCGAAAAAAAAACGACAGTGTTACCCCTTTTGTTTTTTTTCATTTTTGGGTGAAAAATTAAGTTTCTCCAATCTTCTCAAAACTCTGGATTCTGATAGAGGGCTGTGAGACTTTGACCTGAGTGCAAAAATGGATGATCTAGACCCTTCCAGAGCTGAGATATCAAACTTCAAAATTTCGACCCGAAAAAAAAACGACAGTGTTACCCCTTTTGTTTTTTTTTCATTTTTGGGCGAAAAATTAAGTTTCTCCAATCTTCTCAAAACTCTGGATTATGATAGAGGGCTGTGAGACTTTGACCTGAGTGCAAAAATGGATGATCTAGACCCTTCCAGAGCTGAGATATCAAACTTCAAAATTTCGACCCGAAAAAAAAACGACAGTGTTACCCCTTTTGTTTTTTTTTTTCATTTTTGGGCGAAAAATTAAGTTTCTCCAATCTTCTCAAAACTCTGGATTCTGATAGAGGGCTGTGAGACTTTGACCTGAGTGCAAAAATGGATGATCTAGACCCTTCCAGAGCTGAGATATCAAACTTCAAAATTTCGACCCGAAAAAAAAACGACAGTGTTACCCCTTTTGTTTTTTTTCATTTTTGGGCGAAAAATTAAGTTTCTCCAATCTTCTCAAAACTCTGGATTATGATAGAGGGCTGTGAGACTTAGACCTGAGTGCAAAAATGGAGGCTCTAGACCCTTCCAGAGCTGAGATATCGAAACTCAAAATTTCGACCCGAAAAAAAAAACGACAGTTTTACCCCTTTCATTTTTTTTTCATTTTTGGGCAAAAAATTAAGTTTCTCCAATCTTCTCAAAACTCTGGATTATGATAGAGGGCTGTAAGACTTTGACCTGAGTGCAAAAATGGATGATCTAGACCCTTCCAGAGCTGAGATATCAAACTTCAAAATTTCGACCCGAAAAAAAAAACGACAGTGTTACCCCTTTTGTTTTTTTTTTGTTTTTGGGCGAAAAATTAAGTTTCTCCAATCTTCTCAAAACTCTGGATAATGATAGAGGGCTGTAAGACTTTGACCTGAGTGCAAAAATGGATGATCTAGACCCTTCCAGAGCTGAGATATCAAACTTCAAAATTTCGACTCGAAAAAAAAACGACAGTGTTACCCCTTTTGTTTTTTTTCATTTTTGGGCGAAAAATTAAGTTTCTCCAATCTTCTCAAAACTCTGGATTCTGATAGAGGGCTGTGAGACTTTGACCTGAGTGCAAAAATGGATGATCTAGACCCTTCCAGAGCTGAGATATCAAACTTCAAAATTTCGACCCGAAAAAAAAACGACAGTGTTACCCCTTTTGTTTTTTTTCATTTTTGGGCGAAAAATTAAGTTTCTCCAATCTTCTCAAAACTCTGGATTATGATAGAGGGCTGTGAGACTTTGACCTGAGTGCAAAAATGGAGGCTCTAGACCCTTCCAGAGCTGAGATATCGAAACTCAAAATTTCGACCCGAAAAAAAAACGACAGTGTTACCCCTTTCGTTTTTTTTCATTTTTGGGCGAAAAATTAAGTTTCTCCAATCTTCTCAAAACTCTGGATTATGATAGAGGGCTGTAAGACTTTGACCTGAGTGCAAAAATGGATGATCTAGACCCTTCCAGAGCTGAGATATCAAACTTCAAAATTTCGACCCGAAAAAAAAACGACAGTGTTACCCCTTTTGTTTTTTTTTCATTTTTGGGCGAAAAATTAAGTTTCTCCAATCTTCTCAAAACTCTGGATTATGATAGAGGGCTGTGAGACTTTGACCTGAGTGCAAAAATGGATGATCTAGACCCTTCCAGAGCTGAGATATCAAACTTCAAAATTTCGACCCGAAAAAAAAACGACAGTGTTACCCCTTTTGTTTTTTTTCATTTTTGGGTGAAAAATTAAGTTTCTCCAATCTTCTCAAAACTCTGGATTATGATAGAGGGCTGTGAGACTTTGACCTGAGTGCAAAAATGGATGATCTAGACCCTTCCAGAGCTGAGATATCAAACTTCAAAATTTCGACCCGAAAAAAAAACGACAGTGTTACCCCTTTTGTTTATTTTCATTACTGGGCGAAAAATTAAGTTTCTCAAATCTTCTTAAAACTCTGGATTATGATAGAGGGCTGTGAGACTTTGACCTGAGTGCAAAAATGGATGATCTAGACCCTTCCAGAGCTGAGATATCAAACTTCAAAATTTCGACCCGAAAAAAAAAACGACAGTGTTACCCCTTTCGTTTTTTTTCATTTTTGGGCGAAAAATTAAGTTTCTCTAATCTTCTCAAAACTCTGGATTATGATAGAGGGCTGTAAGACTTTGACCTGAGTGCAAAAATGGATGATCTAGACCCTTCCAGAGCTGAGATATCAAACTTCAAAATTTCGACCCGAAAAAAAAACGACAGTGTTACCCCTTTTGTTTTTTTCATTTTTGGGCGAAAAATTAAGTTTCTCCAATCTTCTCAAAACTCTGGATTCTGATAGAGGGCTGTGAGACTTTGACCTGAGTGCAAAAATGGATGATCTAGACCCTTCCAGAGCTGAGATATCAAACTTCAAAATTTCGACCCGAAAAAAAAACGACAGTGTTACCCCTTTCGTTTTTTTTTCATTTTTGGGCGAAAAATTAAGTTTCTCCAATCTTCTCAAAACTCTGGATTATGATAGAGGGCTGTGAGACTTTGACCTGAGTGCAAAAATGGAGGCTCTAGACCTTTCCAGAGCTGAGATATCGAAACTCAAAATTTCGACCCGAAAAAAAAACGACAGTGTTACCCCTTTCGTTTTTTTTTTCATTTTTTTGGCGAAAAATTAAGTTTCTCCAATCTTCTCAAAACTCTGGATTATGATAGAGGGCTGTGAGACTTTGACCTGAGTGCAAAAATGGAGGCTCTAGACCCTTCCAGAGCTGAGATATCGAAACTCAAAATTTCGACCCGAAAAAAACCCCACAGTTTTACCCCTTTCATTTTTTTTCATTTTTGGGCGAAAAATTAAGTTTCTCCAATCTTCTCAAAACTCTGGATTATGATAGAGGGCTGTGAGACTTTGACCTGAGTGCAAAAATGGAGGCTCTAGACCCTTCCAGAGCTGAGATATCGAAACTCAAAATTTCGACCCGAAAAAAAAACGACAGTTTTACCCCTTTCATTTTTTTTCATTTTTGGGCGAAAAATTAAGTTTCTCCAATCTTCTCAAAACTCTGGATTATGATAGAGGGCTGTGAGACTTTGACCTGAGTGCAAAAATGGAGGCTCTAGACCCTTCCAGAGCTGAGATATCGAAACTCAAAATTTCGACCCGAAAAAAAAAACGAGTGTTACCCCTTTCGTTTTTTTTCATTTTTGGGTGAAAAATTAAGTTTCTCCAATCTTCTCAAAACTCTGGATTCTGATAGAGGGCTGTGAGACTTTGACCTGAGTGCAAAAATGGATGATCTAGACCCTTCCAGAGCTGAGATATCAAACTTCAAAATTTCGACCCGAAAAAAAAACGACAGTGTTACCCCTTTTGTTTTTTTTCATTTTTGGGTGAAAAATTAAGTTTCTCCAATCTTCTCAAAACTCTGGATTCTGATAGAGGACTGTGAGACTTTGACCTGAGTGCAAAAATGGGTGATCTAGACCCTTCCAGAGCTGAGATATCAAACTTCAAAATTTCGACCCGAAAAAAAAACGACAGTGTTACCCCTTTTGTTTTTTTTCATTTTTGGGCGAAAAATTAAGTTTCTCCAATCTTCTCAAAACTCTGGATTATGATAGAGGGCTGTGAGACTTTGACCTGAGTGCAAAAATGGATGATCTAGACCCTTCCAGAGCTGAGATATCAAACTTCAAAATTTCGACCCGAAAAAAAAAACGACAGTGTTACCCCTTTCGTTTTTTTTCATTTTTGGGCGAAAAATTAAGTTTCTCTAATCTTCTCAAAACTCTGGATTATGATAGAGGGCTGTAAGACTTTGACCTGAGTGCAAAAATGGATGATCTAGACCCTTCCAGAGCTGAGATATCAAACTTCAAAATTTCGACCCGAAAAAAAAACGACAGTGTTACCCCTTTTGTTTTTTTTCATTTTTGGGCGAAAAATTAAGTTTCTCCAATCTTCTCAAAACTCTGGATTCTGATAGAGGGCTGTGAGACTTTGACCTGAGTGCAAAAATGGATGATCTAGACCCTTCCAGAGCTGAGATATCAAACTTCAAAATTTCGACCCGAAAAAAAAACGACAGTGTTACCCCTTTTGTTTTTTTTCATTTTTGGGCGAAAAATTAAGTTTCTCCAATCTTCTCAAAACTCTGGATTCTGATAGAGGGCTGTGAGACTTTGACCTGAGTGCAAAAATGGATGATCTAGACCCTTCCAGAGCTGAGATATCAAACTTCAAAATTTCGACCCGAAAAAAAAAACGACAGTGTTACCCCTTTTGTTTATTTTCATTTTTGGGCGAAAAATTAAGTTTCTCCAATCTTCTCAAAACTCTGGATTCTGATAGAGGGCTGTGAGACTTTGACCTGAGTGCAAAAATGGATGATCTAGACCCTTCCAGAGCTGAGATATCAAACTTCAAAATTTCGACCCGAAAAAAAAACGACAGTGTTACCCCTTTTGTTTTTTTTCATTTTTGGGCGAAAAATTAAGTTTCTCCAATCTTCTCAAAACTCTGGATTATGATAGAGGGCTGTGAGACTTTGACCTGAGTGCAAAAATGGATGATCTAGACCCTTCCAGAGCTGAGATATCAAACTTCAAAATTTCGACCCGAAAAAAAAACGACAGTGTTACCCCTTTCGTTTTTTTTCATTTTTGGGCGAAAAATTAAGTTTCTCCAATCTTCTCAAAACTCTGGATTATGATAGAGGGCTGTAAGACTTTGACCTGAGTGCAAAAATGGATGATCTAGACCCTTCCAGAGCTGAGATATCAAACTTCAAAATTTCGACCCGAAAAAAAAAACGACAGTGTTACCCCTTTTGTATTTTTTCATTTTTGGGCGAAAAATTCAATTTCTCCAATCTTCTCAAAACTCTGGATTCTGATAGAGGGCTTTGAGACTTTGACCTGAGTGCAAAAATGGATGATCTAGACCCTTCCAGAGCTGAGATATCAAACTTCAAAATTTCGACCCGAAAAAAAAAACGACAGTGTTACCCCTTTCGTTTTTTTTCATTTTTGGGCGAAAAATTAAGTTTCTCCAATCTTCTCAAAACTCTGGATTATGATAGAGGGCCACGAGACTTTGACCTGAGTGCAAAAATGGAGGCTCTAGACCCTTCCAGAGCTGAGATATCGAAACTCAAAATTTCGACCCGAAAAAAAAACGACAGTGTTACCCCTTTTGTTTTTTTTTTCATTTTTGGGCAAAAAATTAAGTTTCTCCAATCTTCTCAAAACTCTGGATTCTGATAGAGGGCTTTGAGACTTTGACCTGAGTGCAAAAATGGATGATCTAGACCCTTCCAGAGCTGAGATATCAAACTTCAAAATTTCGACCCGAAAAAAAAAAACGACAGTGTTACCCCTTTCGTTTTTTTTCATTTTTGGGCGAAAAATTAAGTTTCTCCAATCTTCTCAAAACTCTGGATTATGATAGAGGGCCACGAGACTTTGACCTGAGTGCAAAAATGGAGGCTCTAGACCCTTCCAGAGCTGAGATATCGAAACTCAAAATTTCGACCCGAAAAAAAAACGACAGTGTTACCCCTTTCGTTTTTTTTCATTTTTGGGCGAAAAATTAAGTTTCTCCAATCTTCTCAAAACTCTGGATTATGATAGAGGGCTGTGAGACTTTGACCTGAGTGCAAAAATGGAGGCTCTAGACCCTTCCAGAGCTGAGATATCGAAACTCAAAATTTCGACCCGAAAAAAAAACGACAGTGTTACCCCTTTCGTTTTTTTTCATTTTTGGGCGAAAAATTAAGTTTCTCCAATCTTCTCAAAACTCTTGATTATGATAGAGGGCTGTGAGACTTTGACCTGAGTGCAAAAATGGATGATCTAGACCCTTCCAGAGCTGAGATATCAAACTTCAAAATTTCGACCCGAAAAAAAAACGACAGTGTTACCCCTTTTGTTTTTTTTTCATTTTTGGGCAAAAAATTAAGTTTCTCCAATCTTCTCAAAACTCTGGATTATGATAGAGGGCTGTGAGACTTTGACCTGAGTGCAAAAATGGATGATCTAGACCCTTCCAGAGCTGAGATATCAAACTTCAAAATTTCGACCCGAAAAAAAAACGACAGTGTTACCCCTTTTGTTTTTTTTCATTTTTGGGCGAAAAATTAAGTTTCTCCAATCTTCTCAAAACTCTGGATTATGATAGAGGGCTGTGAGACTTTGACCTGAGTGCAAAAATGGATGATCTAGACCCTTCCAGAGCTGAGATATCAAACTTCAAAATTTCAACCCGAAAAAAAAAACGACAGTGTTACCCCTTTTGTTTTTTTTCATTTTTGGGTGAAAAATTAAGTTTCTCCAATCTTCTCAAAACTCTGGATTCTGATAGAGGACTGTGAGACTTTGACCTGAGTGCAAAAATGGGTGATCTAGACCCTTCCAGAGCTGAGATATCAAACTTCAAAATTTCGACCCGAAAAAAAAACGACAGTGTTACCCCTTTTGTTTTTTTTCATTTTTGGGCGAAAAATTAAGTTTCTCCAATCTTCTCAAAACTCTGGATTATGATAGAGGGCTGTGAGACTTTGACCTGAGTGCAAAAATGGATGATCTAGACCCTTCCAGAGCTGAGATATCAAACTTCAAAATTTCGACCCGAAAAAAAAACGACAGTGTTACCCCTTTCGTTTTTTTTCATTTTTGGGCGAAAAATTAAGTTTCTCTAATCTTCTCAAAACTCTGGATTATGATAGAGGGCTGTAAGACTTTGACCTGAGTGCAAAAATGGATGATCTAGACCCTTCCAGAGCTGAGATATCAAACTTCAAAATTTCGACCCGAAAAAAAAACGACAGTGTTACCCCTTTTGTTTTTTTTCATTTTTGGGCGAAAAATTAAGTTTCTCCAATCTTCTCAAAACTCTGGATTCTGATAGAGGGCTGTGAGACTTTGACCTGAGTGCAAAAATGGATGATCTAGACCCTTCCAGAGCTGAGATATCAAACTTCAAAATTTCGACCCGAAAAAAAAACGACAGTGTTACCCCTTTTGTTTTTTTTCATTTTTGGGCGAAAAATTAAGTTTCTCCAATCTTCTCAAAACTCTGGATTCTGATAGAGGGCTGTGAGACTTTGACCTGAGTGCAAAAATGGATGATCTAGACCCTTCCAGAGCTGAGATATCAAACTTCAAAATTTCGACCCGAAAAAAAAAACGACAGTGTTACCCCTTTTGTTTATTTTCATTTTTGGGCGAAAAATTAAGTTTCTCCAATCTTCTCAAAACTCTGGATTCTGATAGAGGGCTGTGAGACTTTGACCTGAGTGCAAAAATGGATGATCTAGACCCTTCCAGAGCTGAGATATCAAACTTCAAAATTTCGACCCGAAAAAAAAACGACAGTGTTACCCCTTTTGTTTTTTTTCATTTTTGGGCGAAAAATTAAGTTTCTCCAATCTTCTCAAAACTCTGGATTATGATAGAGGGCTGTGAGACTTTGACCTGAGTGCAAAAATGGATGATCTAGACCCTTCCAGAGCTGAGATATCAAACTTCAAAATTTCGACCCGAAAAAAAAACGACAGTGTTACCCCTTTCGTTTTTTTTCATTTTTGGGCGAAAAATTAAGTTTCTCCAATCTTCTCAAAACTCTGGATTATGATAGAGGGCTGTGAGACTTTGACCTGAGTGCAAAAATGGATGATCTAGACCCTTCCAGAGCTGAGATATCAAACTTCAAAATTTCGACCCGAAAAAAAAACGACAGTGTTACCCCTTTTGTTTTTTTTCATTTTTGGGCGAAAAATTAAGTTTCTCCAATCTTCTCAAAACTCTGGATTATGATAGAGGGCTGTGAGACTTTGACCTGAGTGCAAAAATGGATGATCTAGACCCTTCCAGAGCTGAGATATCAAACTTCAAAATTTCGACCCGAAAAAAAAACGACAGTGTTACCCCTTTCGTTTTTTTTCATTTTTGGGCGAAAAATTAAGTTTCTCCAATCTTCTCAAAACTCTGGATTATGATAGAGGGCTGTAAGACTTTGACCTGAGTGCAAAAATGGATGATCTAGACCCTTCCAGAGCTGAGATATCAAACTTCAAAATTTCGACCCGAAAAAAAAAACGACAGTGTTACCCCTTTTGTATTTTTTCATTTTTGGGCGAAAAATTAAATTTCTCCAATCTTCTCAAAACTCTGGATTCTGATAGAGGGCTGTGAGACTTTGACCTGAGTGCAAAAATGGATGATCTAGACCCTTCCAGAGCTGAGATATCAAACTTCAAAATTTCGACCCGAAAAAAAAACGACAGTGTTACCCCTTTTGCTTTTTTTTTCATTTTTGGGCAAAAAATTAAGTTTCTCCAATCTTCTCAAAACTCTGGATTCTGATAGAGGGCTTTGAGACTTTGACCTGAGTGCAAAAATGGATGATCTAGACCCTTCCAGAGCTGAGATATCAAACTTCAAAATTTCGACCCGAAAAAAAAAACGACAGTGTTACCCCTTTCGTTTTTTTTCATTTTTGGGCGAAAAATTAAGTTTCTCCAATCTTCTCAAAACTCTGGATTATGATAGAGGGCCACGAGACTTTGACCTGAGTGCAAAAATGGAGGCTCTAGACCCTTCCAGAGCTGAGATATCGAAACTCAAAATTTCGACCCGAAAAAAAAACGACAGTGTTACCCCTTTTGTTTTTTTTTCATTTTTGGGCAAAAAATTAAGTTTCTCCAATCTTCTCAAAACTCTGGATTCTGATAGAGGGCTTTGAGACTTTGACCTGAGTGCAAAAATGGATGATCTAGACCCTTCCAGAGCTGAGATATCAAACTTCAAAATTTCGACCCGAAAAAAAAAACGACAGTGTTACCCCTTTCGTTTTTTTTCATTTTTGGGCGAAAAATTAAGTTTCTCCAATCTTCTCAAAACTCTGGATTATGATAGAGGGCCACGAGACTTTGACCTGAGTGCAAAAATGGAGGCTCTAGACCCTTCCAGAGCTGAGATATCGAAACTCAAAATTTCGACCCGAAAAAAAAACGACAGTGTTACCCCTTTCGTTTTTTTTCATTTTTGGGCGAAAAATTAAGTTTCTCCAATCTTCTCAAAACTCTGGATTATGATAGAGGGCTGTGAGACTTTGACCTGAGTGCAAAAATGGAGGCTCTAGACCCTTCCAGAGCTGAGATATCGAAACTCAAAATTTCGACCCGAAAAAAAAACGACAGTGTTACCCCTTTCGTTTTTTTTCATTTTTGGGCGAAAAATTAAGTTTCTCCAATCTTCTCAAAACTCTTGATTATGATAGAGGGCTGTGAGACTTTGACCTGAGTGCAAAAATGGATGATCTAGACCCTTCCAGAGCTGAGATATCAAACTTCAAAATTTCGACCCGAAAAAAAAACGACAGTGTTACCCCTTTTGTTTTTTTTCATTTTTGGGCGAAAAATTAAGTTTCTCCAATCTTCTCAAAACTCTGGATTATGATAGAGGGCTGTGAGACTTAGACCTGAGTGCAAAAATGGAGGCTCTAGACCCTTCCAGAGCTGAGATATCGAAACTCAAAATTTCGACCCGAAAAAAAAAACGACAGTTTTACCCCTTTCATTTTTTTTTCATTTTTGGGCAAAAAATTAAGTTTCTCCAATCTTCTCAAAACTCTGGATTATGATAGAGGGCTGTAAGACTTTGACCTGAGTGCAAAAATGGATGATCTAGACCCTTCCAGAGCTGAGATATCAAACTTCAAAATTTCGACCCGAAAAAAAAAACGACAGTGTTACCCCTTTTGTTTTTTTTTTGTTTTTGGGCGAAAAATTAAGTTTCTCCAATCTTCTCAAAACTCTGGATAATGATAGAGGGCTGTAAGACTTTGACCTGAGTGCAAAAATGGATGATCTAGACCCTTCCAGAGCTGAGATATCAAACTTCAAAATTTCGACTCGAAAAAAAAACGACAGTGTTACCCCTTTTGTTTTTTTTCATTTTTGGGCGAAAAATTAAGTTTCTCCAATCTTCTCAAAACTCTGGATTCTGATAGAGGGCTGTGAGACTTTGACCTGAGTGCAAAAATGGATGATCTAGACCCTTCCAGAGCTGAGATATCAAACTTCAAAATTTCGACCCGAAAAAAAAACGACAGTGTTACCCCTTTTGTTTTTTTTCATTTTTGGGCGAAAAATTAAGTTTCTCCAATCTTCTCAAAACTCTGGATTATGATAGAGGGCTGTGAGACTTTGACCTGAGTGCAAAAATGGAGGCTCTAGACCCTTCCAGAGCTGAGATATCGAAACTCAAAATTTCGACCCGAAAAAAAAACGACAGTGTTACCCCTTTCGTTTTTTTTCATTTTTGGGCGAAAAATTAAGTTTCTCCAATCTTCTCAAAACTCTGGATTATGATAGAGGGCTGTAAGACTTTGACCTGAGTGCAAAAATGGATGATCTAGACCCTTCCAGAGCTGAGATATCAAACTTCAAAATTTCGACCCGAAAAAAAAACGACAGTGTTACCCCTTTTGTTTTTTTTTCATTTTTGGGCGAAAAATTAAGTTTCTCCAATCTTCTCAAAACTCTGGATTATGATAGAGGGCTGTGAGACTTTGACCTGAGTGCAAAAATGGATGATCTAGACCCTTCCAGAGCTGAGATATCAAACTTCAAAATTTCGACCCGAAAAAAAAACGACAGTGTTACCCCTTTCGTTTTTTTTCATTTTTGGGCGAAAAATTAAGTTTCTCCAATCTTCTCAAAACTCTGGATTATGATAGAGGGCTGTAAGACTTTGACCTGAGTGCAAAAATGGATGATCTAGACCCTTCCAGAGCTGAGATATCAAACTTCAAAATTTCGACCCGAAAAAAAAACGACAGTGTTACCCCTTTTGTATTTTTTCATTTTTGGGCGAAAAATTAAATTTCTCCAATCTTCTCAAAACTCTGGATTCTGATAGAGGGCTGTGAGACTTTGACCTGAGTGCAAAAATGGATGATCTAGACCCTTCCAGAGCTGAGATATCAAACTTCAAAATTTCGACCCGAAAAAAAAAACGACAGTGTTACCCCTTTTGTATTTTTTCATTTTTGGGCGAAAAATTAAATTTCTCCAATCTTCTCAAAACTCTGGATTCTGATAGAGGGCTGTGAGACTTTGACCTGAGTGCAAAAATGGATGATCTAGACCCTTCCAGAGCTGAGATATCAAACTTCAAAATTTCGACCCGAAAAAAAAACGACAGTGTTACCCCTTTTGTTTTTTTTTTCATTTTTGGGCAAAAAATTAAGTTTCTCCAATCTTCTCAAAACTCTGGATTCTGATAGAGGGCTTTGAGACTTTGACCTGAGTGCAAAAATGGATGATCTAGACCCTTCCAGAGCTGAGATATCAAACTTCAAAATTTCGACCCGAAAAAAAAAACGACAGTGTTACCCCTTTCGTTTTTTTTCATTTTTGGGCGAAAAATTAAGTTTCTCCAATCTTCTCAAAACTCTGGATTATGATAGAGGGCCACGAGACTTTGACCTGAGTGCAAAAATGGAGGCTCTAGACCCTTCCAGAGCTGAGATATCGAAACTCAAAATTTCGACCCGAAAAAAAAACGACAGTGTTACCCCTTTTGTTTTTTTTTCATTTTTGGGCAAAAAATTAAGTTTCTCCAATCTTCTCAAAACTCTGGATTCTGATAGAGGGCTTTGAGACTTTGACCTGAGTGCAAAAATGGATGATCTAGACCCTTCCAGAGCTGAGATATCAAACTTCAAAATTTCGACCCGAAAAAAAAAAACGACAGTGTTACCCCTTTCGTTTTTTTTCATTTTTGGGCGAAAAATTAAGTTTCTCCAATCTTCTCAAAACTCTGGATTATGATAGAGGGCCACGAGACTTTGACCTGAGTGCAAAAATGGAGGCTCTAGACCCTTCCAGAGCTGAGATATCGAAACTCAAAATTTCGACCCGAAAAAAAAACGACAGTGTTACCCCTTTCGTTTTTTTTCATTTTTGGGCGAAAAATTAAGTTTCTCCAATCTTCTCAAAACTCTGGATTATGATAGAGGGCTGTGAGACTTTGACCTGAGTGCAAAAATGGAGGCTCTAGACCCTTCCAGAGCTGAGATATCGAAACTCAAAATTTCGACCCGAAAAAAAAACGACAGTGTTACCCCTTTCGTTTTTTTTCATTTTTGGGCGAAAAATTAAGTTTCTCCAATCTTCTCAAAACTCTTGATTATGATAGAGGGCTGTGAGACTTTGACCTGAGTGCAAAAATGGATGATCTAGACCCTTCCAGAGCTGAGATATCAAACTTCAAAATTTCGACCCGAAAAAAAAACGACAGTGTTACCCCTTTTGTTTTTTTTTCATTTTTGGGCAAAAAATTAAGTTTCTCCAATCTTCTCAAAACTCTGGATTATGATAGAGGGCTGTGAGACTTTGACCTGAGTGCAAAAATGGATGATCTAGACCCTTCCAGAGCTGAGATATCAAACTTCAAAATTTCGACCCGAAAAAAAAACGACAGTGTTACCCCTTTTGTTTTTTTTCATTTTTGGGCGAAAAATTAAGTTTCTCCAATCTTCTCAAAACTCTGGATTATGATAGAGGGCTGTGAGACTTTGACCTGAGTGCAAAAATGGATGATCTAGACCCTTCCAGAGCTGAGATATCAAACTTCAAAATTTCAACCCGAAAAAAAAAACGACAGTGTTACCCCTTTTGTTTTGTTTTTTCATTTTTGGGCGAAAAATTAAGTTTCTCTAATCTTCTCAAAACTCTGGATTATGATAGAGGGCTGTAAGACTTTGACCTGAGTGCAAAAATGGATGATCTAGACCCTTCCAGAGCTGAGATATCAAACTTCAAAATTTCGACCCGAAAAAAAAACGACAGTGTTACCCCTTTTGTTTTTTTTCATTTTTGGGCGAAAAATTAAGTTTCTCCAATCTTCTCAAAACTCTGGATTCTGATAGAGGGCTGTGAGACTTTGACCTGAGTGCAAAAATGGATGATCTAGACCCTTCCAGAGCTGAGATATCAAACTTCAAAATTTCGACCCGAAAAAAAAACGACAGTGTTACCCCTTTTGTTTTTTTTCATTTTTGGGCGAAAAATTAAGTTTCTCCAATCTTCTCAAAACTCTGGATTCTGATAGAGGGCTGTGAGACTTTGACCTGAGTGCAAAAATGGATGATCTAGACCCTTCCAGAGCTGAGATATCAAACTTCAAAATTTCGACCCGAAAAAAAAAACGACAGTGTTACCCCTTTTGTTTATTTTCATTTTTGGGCGAAAAATTAAGTTTCTCCAATCTTCTCAAAACTCTGGATTCTGATAGAGGGCTGTGAGACTTTGACCTGAGTGCAAAAATGGATGATCTAGACCCTTCCAGAGCTGAGATATCAAACTTCAAAATTTCGACCCGAAAAAAAAACGACAGTGTTACCCCTTTTGTTTTTTTTCATTTTTGGGCGAAAAATTAAGTTTCTCCAATCTTCTCAAAACTCTGGATTATGATAGAGGGCTGTGAGACTTTGACCTGAGTGCAAAAATGGATGATCTAGACCCTTCCAGAGCTGAGATATCAAACTTCAAAATTTCGACCCGAAAAAAAAACGACAGTGTTACCCCTTTCGTTTTTTTTCATTTTTGGGCGAAAAATTAAGTTTCTCCAATCTTCTCAAAACTCTGGATTATGATAGAGGGCTGTAAGACTTTGACCTGAGTGCAAAAATGGATGATCTAGACCCTTCCAGAGCTGAGATATCAAACTTCAAAATTTCGACCCGAAAAAAAAAACGACAGTGTTACCCCTTTTGTATTTTTTCATTTTTGGGCGAAAAATTAAATTTCTCCAATCTTCTCAAAACTCTGGATTCTGATAGAGGGCTGTGAGACTTTGACCTGAGTGCAAAAATGGATGATCTAGACCCTTCCAGAGCTGAGATATCAAACTTCAAAATTTCGACCCGAAAAAAAAAACGACAGTGTTACCCCTTTTGTTTTTTTTTTCATTTTTGGGCAAAAAATTAAGTTTCTCCAATCTTCTCAAAACTCTGGATTCTGATAGAGGGCTTTGAGACTTTGACCTGAGTGCAAAAATGGATGATCTAGACCCTTCCAGAGCTGAGATATCAAACTTCAAAATTTCGACCCGAAAAAAAAAACGACAGTGTTACCCCTTTCGTTTTTTTTCATTTTTGGGCGAAAAATTAAGTTTCTCCAATCTTCTCAAAACTCTGGATTATGATAGAGGGCCACGAGACTTTGACCTGAGTGCAAAAATGGAGGCTCTAGACCCTTCCAGAGCTGAGATATCGAAACTCAAAATTTCGACCCGAAAAAAAAACGACAGTGTTACCCCTTTTGTTTTTTTTTCATTTTTGGGCAAAAAATTAAGTTTCTCCAATCTTCTCAAAACTCTGGATTCTGATAGAGGGCTTTGAGACTTTGACCTGAGTGCAAAAATGGATGATCTAGACCCTTCCAGAGCTGAGATATCAAACTTCAAAATTTCGACCCGAAAAAAAAAACGACAGTGTTACCCCTTTCGTTTTTTTTCATTTTTGGGCGAAAAATTAAGTTTCTCCAATCTTCTCAAAACTCTGGATTATGATAGAGGGCCACGAGACTTTGACCTGAGTGCAAAAATGGAGGCTCTAGACCCTTCCAGAGCTGAGATATCGAAACTCAAAATTTCGACCCGAAAAAAAAACGACAGTGTTACCCCTTTCGTTTTTTTTCATTTTTGGGCGAAAAATTAAGTTTCTCCAATCTTCTCAAAACTCTGGATTATGATAGAGGGCTGTGAGACTTTGACCTGAGTGCAAAAATGGAGGCTCTAGACCCTTCCAGAGCTGAGATATCGAAACTCAAAATTTCGACCCGAAAAAAAAACGACAGTGTTACCCCTTTCGTTTTTTTTTCATTTTTGGGCGAAAAATTAAGTTTCTCCAATCTTCTCAAAACTCTTGATTATGATAGAGGGCTGTGAGACTTTGACCTGAGTGCAAAAATGGATGATCTAGACCCTTCCA
Source organism: Pimephales promelas (assembly GCF_988280905.1). NCBI lineage: Eukaryota > Metazoa > Chordata > Actinopteri > Cypriniformes > Leuciscidae > Pimephales > Pimephales promelas. The sequence continues at coordinate 33,552,451 of NC_142786.1, forward strand.
GAGCTGAGATATCAAACTTCAAAATTTCGACCCGAAAAAAAAACGACAGTGTTACCCCTTTTGTTTTTTTTCATTTTTGGGCGAAAAATTAAGTTTCTCCAATCTTCTCAAAACTCTGGATTATGATAGAGGGCTGTGAGACTTAGACCTGAGTGCAAAAATGGAGGCTCTAGACCCTTCCAGAGCTGAGATATCGAAACTCAAAATTTCGACCCGAAAAAAAAAACGACAGTTTTACCCCTTTCATTTTTTTTTCATTTTTGGGCAAAAAATTAAGTTTCTCCAATCTTCTCAAAACTCTGGATTATGATAGAGGGCTGTAAGACTTTGACCTGAGTGCAAAAATGGATGATCTAGACCCTTCCAGAGCTGAGATATCAAACTTCAAAATTTCGACCCGAAAAAAAAAACGACAGTGTTACCCCTTTTGTTTTTTTTTTGTTTTTGGGCGAAAAATTAAGTTTCTCCAATCTTCTCAAAACTCTGGATAATGATAGAGGGCTGTAAGACTTTGACCTGAGTGCAAAAATGGATGATCTAGACCCTTCCAGAGCTGAGATATCAAACTTCAAAATTTCGACTCGAAAAAAAAACGACAGTGTTACCCCTTTTGTTTTTTTTCATTTTTGGGCGAAAAATTAAGTTTCTCCAATCTTCTCAAAACTCTGGATTCTGATAGAGGGCTGTGAGACTTTGACCTGAGTGCAAAAATGGATGATCTAGACCCTTCCAGAGCTGAGATATCAAACTTCAAAATTTCGACCCGAAAAAAAAACGACAGTGTTACCCCTTTTGTTTTTTTTCATTTTTGGGCGAAAAATTAAGTTTCTCCAATCTTCTCAAAACTCTGGATTATGATAGAGGGCTGTGAGACTTTGACCTGAGTGCAAAAATGGAGGCGCTAGACCCTTCCAGAGCTGAGATATCGAAACTCAAAATTTCGACCCGAAAAAAAAACGACAGTGTTACCCCTTTCGTTTTTTTTCATTTTTGGGCGAAAAATTAAGTTTCTCCAATCTTCTCAAAACTCTGGATTATGATAGAGGGCTGTAAGACTTTGACCTGAGTGCAAAAATGGATGATCTAGACCCTTCCAGAGCTGAGATATCAAACTTCAAAATTTCGACCCGAAAAAAAAACGACAGTGTTACCCCTTTTGTTTTTTTTTCATTTTTGGGCGAAAAATTAAGTTTCTCCAATCTTCTCAAAACTCTGGATTATGATAGAGGGCTGTGAGACTTTGACCTGAGTGCAAAAATGGATGATCTAGACCCTTCCAGAGCTGAGATATCAAACTTCAAAATTTCGACCCGAAAAAAAAACGACAGTGTTACCCCTTTTGTTTTTTTTCATTTTTGGGTGAAAAATTAAGTTTCTCCAATCTTCTCAAAACTCTGGATTATGATAGAGGGCTGTGAGACTTTGACCTGAGTGCAAAAATGGATGATCTAGACCCTTCCAGAGCTGAGATATCAAACTTCAAAATTTCGACCCGAAAAAAAAACGACAGTGTTACCCCTTTTGTTTTTTTTCATTACTGGGCGAAAAATTAAGTTTCTCAAATCTTCTTAAAACTCTGGATTATGATAGAGGGCTGTGAGACTTTGACCTGAGTGCAAAAATGGATGATCTAGACCCTTCCAGAGCTGAGATATCAAACTTCAAAATTTCGACCCGAAAAAAAAACGACAGTGTTACCCCTTTCGTTTTTTTTCATTTTTGGGCGAAAAATTAAGTTTCTCTAATCTTCTCAAAACTCTGGATTATGATAGAGGGCTGTAAGACTTTGACCTGAGTGCAAAAATGGATGATCTAGACCCTTCCAGAGCTGAGATATCAAACTTCAAAATTTCGACCCGAAAAAAAAACGACAGTGTTACCCCTTTTGTTTTTTTCATTTTTGGGCGAAAAATTAAGTTTCTCCAATCTTCTCAAAACTCTGGATTCTGATAGAGGGCTGTGAGACTTTGACCTGAGTGCAAAAATGGATGATCTAGACCCTTCCAGAGCTGAGATATCAAACTTCAAAATTTCGACCCGAAAAAAAAACGACAGTGTTACCCCTTTCGTTTTTTTTTCATTTTTGGGCGAAAAATTAAGTTTCTCCAATCTTCTCAAAACTCTGGATTATGATAGAGGGCTGTGAGACTTTGACCTGAGTGCAAAAATGGAGGCTCTAGACCCTTCCAGAGCTGAGATATCGAAACTCAAAATTTCGACCCGAAAAAAAAACGACAGTGTTACCCCTTTCGTTTTTTTTTTCATTTTTTTGGCGAAAAATTAAGTTTCTCCAATCTTCTCAAAACTCTGGATTATGATAGAGGGCTGTGAGACTTTGACCTGAGTGCAAAAATGGAGGCTCTAGACCCTTCCAGAGCTGAGATATCGAAACTCAAAATTTCGACCCGAAAAAAACCCCACAGTTTTACCCCTTTCATTTTTTTTCATTTTTGGGCGAAAAATTAAGTTTCTCCAATCTTCTCAAAACTCTGGATTATGATAGAGGGCTGTGAGACTTTGACCTGAGTGCAAAAATGGAGGCTCTAGACCCTTCCAGAGCTGAGATATCGAAACTCAAAATTTCGACCCGAAAAAAAAACGACAGTTTTACCCCTTTCATTTTTTTTCATTTTTGGGCGAAAAATTAAGTTTCTCCAATCTTCTCAAAACTCTGGATTATGATAGAGGGCTGTGAGACTTTGACCTGAGTGCAAAAATGGAGGCTCTAGACCCTTCCAGAGCTGAGATATCGAAACTCAAAATTTCGACCCGAAAAAAAAAACGAGTGTTACCCCTTTCGTTTTTTTTCATTTTTGGGTGAAAAATTAAGTTTCTCCAATCTTCTCAAAACTCTGGATTCTGATAGAGGGCTGTGAGACTTTGACCTGAGTGCAAAAATGGATGATCTAGACCCTTCCAGAGCTGAGATATCAAACTTCAAAATTTCGACCCGAAAAAAAAAACGACAGTGTTACCCCTTTTGTTTTTTTTCATTTTTGGGTGAAAAATTAAGTTTCTCCAATCTTCTCAAAACTCTGGATTCTGATAGAGGACTGTGAGACTTTGACCTGAGTGCAAAAATGGGTGATCTAGACCCTTCCAGAGCTGAGATATCAAACTTCAAAATTTCGACCCGAAAAAAAAACGACAGTGTTACCCCTTTTGTTTTTTTTCATTTTTGGGCGAAAAATTAAGTTTCTCCAATCTTCTCAAAACTCTGGATTATGATAGAGGGCTGTGAGACTTTGACCTGAGTGCAAAAATGGATGATCTAGACCCTTCCAGAGCTGAGATATCAAACTTCAAAATTTCGACCCGAAAAAAAAACGACAGTGTTACCCCTTTCGTTTTTTTTCATTTTTGGGCGAAAAATTAAGTTTCTCTAATCTTCTCAAAACTCTGGATTATGATAGAGGGCTGTAAGACTTTGACCTGAGTGCAAAAATGGATGATCTAGACCCTTCCAGAGCTGAGATATCAAACTTCAAAATTTCGACCCGAAAAAAAAACGACAGTGTTACCCCTTTTGTTTTTTTTCATTTTTGGGCGAAAAATTAAGTTTCTCCAATCTTCTCAAAACTCTGGATTCTGATAGAGGGCTGTGAGACTTTGACCTGAGTGCAAAAATGGATGATCTAGACCCTTCCAGAGCTGAGATATCAAACTTCAAAATTTCGACCCGAAAAAAAAACGACAGTGTTACCCCTTTTGTTTTTTTTCATTTTTGGGCGAAAAATTAAGTTTCTCCAATCTTCTCAAAACTCTAGATTCTGATAGAGGGCTGTGAGACTTTGACCTGAGTGCAAAAATGGATGATCTAGACCCTTCCAGAGCTGAGATATCAAACTTCAAAATTTCGACCCGAAAAAAAAAACGACAGTGTTACCCCTTTTGTTTATTTTCATTTTTGGGCGAAAAATTAAGTTTCTCCAATCTTCTCAAAACTCTGGATTCTGATAGAGGGCTGTGAGACTTTGACCTGAGTGCAAAAATGGATGATCTAGACCCTTCCAGAGCTGAGATATCAAACTTCAAAATTTCGACCCGAAAAAAAAACGACAGTGTTACCCCTTTTGTTTTTTTTCATTTTTGGGCGAAAAATTAAGTTTCTCCAATCTTCTCAAAACTCTGGATTATGATAGAGGGCTGTGAGACTTTGACCTGAGTGCAAAAATGGATGATCTAGACCCTTCCAGAGCTGAGATATCAAACTTCAAAATTTCGACCCGAAAAAAAAACGACAGTGTTACCCCTTTCGTTTTTTTTCATTTTTGGGCGAAAAATTAAGTTTCTCCAATCTTCTCAAAACTCTGGATTATGATAGAGGGCTGTAAGACTTTGACCTGAGTGCAAAAATGGATGATCTAGACCCTTCCAGAGCTGAGATATCAAACTTCAAAATTTCGACCCGAAAAAAAAAACGACAGTGTTACCCCTTTTGTATTTTTTCATTTTTGGGCGAAAAATTAAATTTCTCCAATCTTCTCAAAACTCTGGATTCTGATAGAGGGCTGTGAGACTTTGACCTGAGTGCAAAAATGGATGATCTAGACCCTTCCAGAGCTGAGATATCAAACTTCAAAATTTCGACCCGAAAAAAAAAACGACAGTGTTACCCCTTTTGTTTTTTTTTCATTTTTGGGCAAAAAATTAAGTTTCTCCAATCTTCTCAAAACTCTGGATTCTGATAGAGGGCTTTGAGACTTTGACCTGAGTGCAAAAATGGATGATCTAGACCCTTCCAGAGCTGAGATATCAAACTTCAAAATTTCGACCCGAAAAAAAAAACGACAGTGTTACCCCTTTCGTTTTTTTTCATTTTTGGGCGAAAAATTAAGTTTCTCCAATCTTCTCAAAACTCTGGATTATGATAGAGGGCCACGAGACTTTGACCTGAGTGCAAAAATGGAGGCTCTAGACCCTTCCAGAGCTGAGATATCGAAACTCAAAATTTCGACCCGAAAAAAAAACGACAGTGTTACCCCTTTTGTTTTTTTTTCATTTTTGGGCAAAAAATTAAGTTTCTCCAATCTTCTCAAAACTCTGGATTCTGATAGAGGGCTTTGAGACTTTGACCTGAGTGCAAAAATGGATGATCTAGACCCTTCCAGAGCTGAGATATCAAACTTCAAAATTTCGACCCGAAAAAAAAAAACGACAGTGTTACCCCTTTCGTTTTTTTTCATTTTTGGGCGAAAAATTAAGTTTCTCCAATCTTCTCAAAACTCTGGATTATGATAGAGGGCCACGAGACTTTGACCTGAGTGCAAAAATGGAGGCTCTAGACCCTTCCAGAGCTGAGATATCGAAACTCAAAATTTCGACCCGAAAAAAAAACGACAGTGTTACCCCTTTCGTTTTTTTTCATTTTTGGGCGAAAAATTAAGTTTCTCCAATCTTCTCAAAACTCTGGATTATGATAGAGGGCTGTGAGACTTTGACCTGAGTGCAAAAATGGAGGCTCTAGACCCTTCCAGAGCTGAGATATCGAAACTCAAAATTTCGACCCGAAAAAAAAACGACAGTGTTACCCCTTTCGTTTTTTTTCATTTTTGGGCGAAAAATTAAGTTTCTCCAATCTTCTCAAAACTCTTGATTATGATAGAGGGCTGTGAGACTTTGACCTGAGTGCAAAAATGGATGATCTAGACCCTTCCAGAGCTGAGATATCAAACTTCAAAATTTCGACCCGAAAAAAAAACGACAGTGTTACCCCTTTTGTTTTTTTTTCATTTTTGGGCAAAAAATTAAGTTTCTCCAATCTTCTCAAAACTCTGGATTATGATAGAGGGCTGTGAGACTTTGACCTGAGTGCAAAAATGGATGATCTAGACCCTTCCAGAGCTGAGATATCAAACTTCAAAATTTCGACCCGAAAAAAAAACGACAGTGTTACCCCTTTTGTTTTTTTTCATTTTTGGGCGAAAAATTAAGTTTCTCCAATCTTCTCAAAACTCTGGATTATGATAGAGGGCTGTGAGACTTTGACCTGAGTGCAAAAATGGATGATCTAGACCCTTCCAGAGCTGAGATATCAAACTTCAAAATTTCAACCCGAAAAAAAAAACGACAGTGTTACCCCTTTTGTTTTTTTTCATTTTTGGGTGAAAAATTAAGTTTCTCCAATCTTCTCAAAACTCTGGATTCTGATAGAGGGCTGTGAGACTTTGACCTGAGTGCAAAAATGGATGATCTAGACCCTTCCAGAGCTGAGATATCAAACTTCAAAATTTCGACCCGAAAAAAAAAACGACAGTGTTACCCCTTTTGTTTTGTTTTTTCATTTTTGGGCGAAAAATTAAGTTTCTCTAATCTTCTCAAAACTCTGGATTATGATAGAGGGCTGTAAGACTTTGACCTGAGTGCAAAAATGGATGATCTAGACCCTTCCAGAGCTGAGATATCAAACTTCAAAATTTCGACCCGAAAAAAAAACGACAGTGTTACCCCTTTTGTTTTTTTTCATTTTTGGGCGAAAAATTAAGTTTCTCCAATCTTCTCAAAACTCTGGATTCTGATAGAGGGCTGTGAGACTTTGACCTGAGTGCAAAAATGGATGATCTAGACCCTTCCAGAGCTGAGATATCAAACTTCAAAATTTCGACCCGAAAAAAAAACGACAGTGTTACCCCTTTTGTTTTTTTTCATTTTTGGGCGAAAAATTAAGTTTCTCCAATCTTCTCAAAACTCTGGATTCTGATAGAGGGCTGTGAGACTTTGACCTGAGTGCAAAAATGGATGATCTAGACCCTTCCAGAGCTGAGATATCAAACTTCAAAATTTCGACCCGAAAAAAAAACGACAGTGTTACCCCTTTTGTTTTTTTTCATTTTTGGGCGAAAAATTAAGTTTCTCCAATCTTCTCAAAACTCTGGATTATGATAGAGGGCTGTGAGACTTTGACCTGAGTGCAAAAATGGATGATCTAGACCCTTCCAGAGCTGAGATATCAAACTTCAAAATTTCGACCCGAAAAAAAAACGACAGTGTTACCCCTTTCGTTTTTTTTCATTTTTGGGCGAAAAATTAAGTTTCTCCAATCTTCTCAAAACTCTGGATTATGATAGAGGGCTGTAAGACTTTGACCTGAGTGCAAAAATGGATGATCTAGACCCTTCCAGAGCTGAGATATCAAACTTCAAAATTTCGACCCGAAAAAAAAACGACAGTGTTACCCCTTTTGTTTTTTTTTTCATTTTTGGGCAAAAAATTAAGTTTCTCCAATCTTCTCAAAACTCTGGATTCTGATAGAGGGCTTTGAGACTTTGACCTGAGTGCAAAAATGGATGATCTAGACCCTTCCAGAGCTGAGATATCAAACTTCAAAATTTCGACCCGAAAAAAAAACGACAGTGTTACCCCTTTTGTTTTTTTTCATTTTTGGGCGAAAAATTAAGTTTCTCCAATCTTCTCAAAACTCTGGATTCTGATAGAGGGCTGTGAGACTTTGACCTGAGTGCAAAAATGGATGATCTAGACCCTTCCAGAGCTGAGATATCAAACTTCAAAATTTCGACCCGAAAAAAAAACGACAGTGTTACCCCTTTTGTTTTTTTTTCATTTTTGGGCGAAAAATTAAGTTTCTCCAATCTTCTCAAAACTCTGGATTCTGATAGAGGGCTGTGAGACTTTGACCTGAGTGCAAAAATGGATGATCTAGACCCTTCCAGAGCTGAGATATCAAACTTCAAAATTTCGACCCGAAAAAAAAAACGACAGTGTTACCCCTTTTGTTTATTTTCATTTTTGGGCGAAAAATTAAGTTTCTCCAATCTTCTCAAAACTCTGGATTCTGATAGAGGGCTGTGAGACTTTGACCTGAGTGCAAAAATGGATGATCTAGACCCTTCCAGAGCTGAGATATCAAACTTCAAAATTTCGACCCGAAAAAAAAACGACAGTGTTACCCCTTTTGTTTTTTTTCATTTTTGGGCGAAAAATTAAGTTTCTCCAATCTTCTCAAAACTCTGGATTCTGATAGAGGGCTGTGAGACTTTGACCTGAGTGCAAAAATGGATGATCTAGACCCTTCCAGAGCTGAGATATCAAACTTCAAAATTTCGACCCGAAAAAAAAACGACAGTGTTACCCCTTTTGTTTTTTTTCATTTTTGGGCGAAAAATTAAGTTTCTCCAATCTTCTCAAAACTCTGGATTCTGATAGAGGGCTGTGAGACTTTGACCTGAGTGCAAAAATGGATGATCTAGACCCTTCCAGAGCTGAGATATCAAACTTCAAAATTTCGACCCGAAAAAAAAAACGACAGTGTTACCCCTTTTGTTTATTTTCATTTTTGGGCGAAAAATTAAGTTTCTCCAATCTTCTCAAAACTCTGGATTCTGATAGAGGGCTGTGAGACTTTGACCTGAGTGCAAAAATGGATGATCTAGACCCTTCCAGAGCTGAGATATCAAACTTCAAAATTTCGACCCGAAAAAAAAACGACAGTGTTACCCCTTTTGTTTTTTTTCATTTTTGGGCGAAAAATTAAGTTTCTCCAATCTTCTCAAAACTCTGGATTATGATAGAGGGCTGTGAGACTTTGACCTGAGTGCAAAAATGGATGATCTAGACCCTTCCAGAGCTGAGATATCAAACTTCAAAATTTCGACCCGAAAAAAAAACGACAGTGTTACCCCTTTCGTTTTTTTTCATTTTTGGGCGAAAAATTAAGTTTCTCCAATCTTCTCAAAACTCTGGATTATGATAGAGGGCTGTAAGACTTTGACCTGAGTGCAAAAATGGATGATCTAGACCCTTCCAGAGCTGAGATATCAAACTTCAAAATTTCGACCCGAAAAAAAAACGACAGTGTTACCCCTTTTGTTTTTTTTTTCATTTTTGGGCAAAAAATTAAGTTTCTCCAATCTTCTCAAAACTCTGGATTCTGATAGAGGGCTTTGAGACTTTGACCTGAGTGCAAAAATGGATGATCTAGACCCTTCCAGAGCTGAGATATCAAACTTCAAAATTTCGACCCGAAAAAAAAAACGACAGTGTTACCCCTTTCGTTTTTTTTCATTTTTGGGCGAAAAATTAAGTTTCTCCAATCTTCTCAAAACTCTGGATTATGATAGAGGGCCACGAGACTTTGACCTGAGTGCAAAAATGGAGGCTCTAGACCCTTCCAGAGCTGAGATATCGAAACTCAAAATTTCGACCCGAAAAAAAAACGACAGTGTTACCCCTTTTGTTTTTTTTTCATTTTTGGGCAAAAAATTAAGTTTCTCCAATCTTCTCAAAACTCTGGATTCTGATAGAGGGCTTTGAGACTTTGACCTGAGTGCAAAAATGGATGATCTAGACCCTTCCAGAGCTGAGATATCAAACTTCAAAATTTCGACCCGAAAAAAAAAAACGACAGTGTTACCCCTTTCGTTTTTTTTCATTTTTGGGCGAAAAATTAAGTTTCTCCAATCTTCTCAAAACTCTGGATTATGATAGAGGGCCACGAGACTTTGACCTGAGTGCAAAAATGGAGGCTCTAGACCCTTCCAGAGCTGAGATATCGAAACTCAAAATTTCGACCCGAAAAAAAAACGACAGTGTTACCCCTTTCGTTTTTTTTCATTTTTGGGCGAAAAATTAAGTTTCTCCAATCTTCTCAAAACTCTTGATTATGATAGAGGGCTGTGAGACTTTGACCTGAGTGCAAAAATGGATGATCTAGACCCTTCCAGAGCTGAGATATCAAACTTCAAAATTTCGACCCGAAAAAAAAACGACAGTGTTACCCCTTTTGTTTTTTTTCATTTTTGGGTGAAAAATTAAGTTTCTCCAATCTTCTCAAAACTCTGGATTATGATAGAGGGCTGTGAGACTTTGACCTGAGTGCAAAAATGGATGATCTAGACCCTTCCAGAGCTGAGATATCAAACTTCAAAATTTCAACCCGAAAAAAAAAAACGACAGTGTTACCCCTTTTGTTTTTTTTTCATTTTTGGGTGAAAAATTAAGTTTCTCCAATCTTCTCAAAACTCTGGATTCTGATAGAGGGCTGTGAGACTTTGACCTGAGTGCAAAAATGGATGATCTAGACCCTTCCAGAGCTGAGATATCAAACTTCAAAATTTCGACCCGAAAAAAAAAACGACAGTGTTACCCCTTTTGTTTTTTTTTTCATTTTTGGGCGAAAAATTAAGTTTCTCCAATCTTCTCAAAACTCTGGATTCTGATAGAGGGCTGTGAGACTTTGACCTGAGTGCAAAAATGGATGATCTAGACCCTTCCAGAGCTGAGATATCAAACTTCAAAATTTCGACCCGAAAAAAAAACGACAGTGTTACCCCTTTTGTTTTTTTTCATTTTTGGGCGAAAAATTAAGTTTCTCCAATCTTCTCAAAACTCTGGATTATGATAGAGGGCTGTGAGACTTTGACCTGAGTGCAAAAATGGATGATCTAGACCCTTCCAGAGCTGAGATATCAAACTTCAAAATTTCAACCCGAAAAAAAAAACGACAGTGTTACCCCTTTTGTTTTTTTTCATTTTTGGGTGAAAAATTAAGTTTCTCCAATCTTCTCAAAACTCTGGATTCTGATAGAGGGCTGTGAGACTTTGACCTGAGTGCAAAAATGGATGATCTAGACCCTTCCAGAGCTGAGATATCAAACTTCAAAATTTCGACCCGAAAAAAAAAACGACAGTGTTACCCCTTTTGTTTTTTGTTTTTTCATTTTTGGGCGAAAAATTAAGTTTCTCCAATCTTCTCAAAACTCTGGATTCTGATAGAGGGCTGTGAGACTTTGACCTGAGTGCAAAAATGGATGATCTAGACCCTTCCAGAGCTGAGATATCAAACTTCAAAATTTCGACCCAAAAAAAAAACGACAGTGTTACCCCTTTTGTTTTTTTTTTCATTTTTGGGCGAAAAATTAAGTTTCTCCAATCTTCTCAAAACTCTGGATTATGATGGAGGGCTGTGAGACTTTGACCTGAGTGCAAAAATGGATGATCTAGACCCTTCCAGAGCTGAGATATCAAACTTCAAAATTTCGACCCGAAAAAAAAACAACAGTGTTACCCCTTTCGTTTTTTTTTTTCATTTTTGGGCAAAAAATTAAGTTTCTCCAATCTTCTCAAAACTCTGGATTATGATAGAGGGCTGTGAGACTTTGACCTGAGTGCAAAAATGGATGATCTAGACCCTTCCAGAGCTGAGATATCAAACTTCAAAATTTCGACCCGAAAAAAAAACGACAGTGTTACCCCTTTTGTTTTTTTTTTCATTTTTGGGTGAAAAATTAAGTTTCTCCAATCTTCTCAAAACTCTGGATTCTGATAGAGGGCTGTGAGACTTTGACCTGAGTGCAAAAATGGATGATCTAGACCCTTCCAGAGCTGAGATATCAAACTTCAAAATTTCGACCCGAAAAAAAAACGACAGTGTTACCCCTTTCGTTTTTTTTTTCATTTTTGGGCAAAAAATCAAGTTTCTCCAATCTTCTCAAAACTCTGGATTATGATAAAGGGCTGTGAGACTTTGACCTGAGTGCAAAAATGGATGATCTAGACCCTTCCAGAGCTGAGATATCAAACTTCACAATTTCGACCCGAAAAAAAAACGACAGTGTTACCCCTTTCGTTTTTTTTTTCATTTTTGGGCAAAAAATCAAGTTTCTCCAATCTTCTCAAAACTCTGGATTCTGATAAAGGGCTGTGAGACTTTGACCTGAGTGCAAAAATGGATGATCTAGACCCTTCCAGAGCTGAGATATCAAACTTCAAAATTTCGACCCGAAAAAAAAACAACAGTGTTACCCCTTTCGTTTTTTTTCATTTTTGGGCGAAAAATTAAGTTTCTCCAATCTTCTCAAAACTCTGGATTATGATAGAGGGCTGTGAGACTTTGACCTGAGTGCAAAAATGGATGATCTAGACCCTTCCAGAGCTGAGATATCAAACTTCAAAATTTCGACCCGAAAAAAAAACGACAGTGTTACCCCTTTTGTTTTTTTTCATTTTTGGGTGAAAAATTAAGTTTCTCCAATCTTCTCAAAACTCTGGATTATGATAGAGGGCTGTGAGACTTTGACCTGAGTGCAAAAATGGATGATCTAGACCCTTCCAGAGCTGAGATATCAAACTTCACAATTTCGACCCGAAAAAAAAACGACAGTGTTACCCCTTTCGTTTTTTTTTTCATTTTTGGGCAAAAAATCAAGTTTCTCCAATCTTCTCAAAACTCTGGATTATGATAGAGGGCTGTGAGACTTTGACCTGAGTGCAAAAATGGATGATCTAGACCCTTCCAGAGCTGAGATATCAAACTTCAAAATTTCGACCCGAAAAAAAAACAACAGTGTTACCCCTTTCGTTTTTTTTCATTTTTGGGCGAAAAATTAAGTTTCTCCAATCTTCTCAAAACTCTGGATTATGATAGAGGGCTGTGAGACTTTGACCTGAGTGCAAAAATGGAGGCTCTAGACCGTTCCAGAGCTGAGATATCGAAACTCAAAATTTCGACACGAAAAAAAACGACAGTGTTACCTCTTTTTTTTTTTCATTTTTGGGCGAAAAATTAAGTTTCTCCAATCTTCTCAAAACTCTGGATTATGATAGAGGGCTGTGAGACTTTGACCTGAGTGCAAAAATGGATGATCTAGACCCTTCCAGAGCTGAGATATCAAACTTCAAAATTTCGACCCGAAAAAAAAAAAACGACAGTGTTACCCCTTTCGTTTTTTTTTCATTTTTGGGCGAAAAATTAAGTTTCTCCAATCTTCTCAAAACTCTGGATTATGATAGAGGGCTGTGAGACTTTGACCTGAGTGCAAAAATGGATGATCTAGACCCTTCCAGAGCTGAGATATCAAACTTCAAAATTTCGACCCGAAAAAAAAACGACAGTGTTACCCCTTTCGTTTTTTTTTTTCATTTTTGGGCGAAAAATTAAGTTTCTCCAATCTTCTCAAAACTCTGGATTATGATAGAGGGCTGTGAGACTTTGACCTGAGTGCAAAAATGGATGATCTAGACCCTTCCAGAGCTGAGATATCAAACTTCAAAATTTCGACCCGAAAAAAAAACGACAGTGTTACCCCTTTTTTTTTTTTTTTCATTTTTGGGCGAAAAATTAAGTTTCTCCAATCTTCTCAAAACTCTGGATTATGATAGAGGGCTGTAAGACTTTGACCTGAGTGCAAAAATGGATGATGTAGACCCTTCCAGAGCTGAGATATCAAACTTCAAAATTTCGACCCGAAAAAAAAAACGACAGTGTTACCCCTTTTGTTTTTTTTTCATTTTTGGGCGAAAAATTAAGTTTCTCCAATCTTCTCAAAACTCTGGATTATGATAGAGGGCTGTGAGACTTTGACCTGAGTGCAAAAATGGATGATCTAGACCCTTCCAGAGCTGAGATATCAAACTTCAAAATTTCGACCCGAAAAAAAAACGACAGTGTTACCCCTTTTGTTTTTTTTCATTTTTGGGAGAAAAATTAAGTTTCTCCAATCTTCTCAAAACTCTGGATTCTGATAGAGGGCTGTGAGACTTTGACCTGAGTGCAAAAATGGATGATCTAGACCCTTCCAGAGCTGAGATATCAAACTTCAAAATTTCGACCCGAAAAAAAAACGACAGTGTTACCCCTTTTGTTTTTTTTTCATTTTTGGGCGAAAAATTAAGTTTCTCCAATCTTCTCAAAACTCTGGATTATGATAGAGGGCTGTGAGACTTTGACCTGAGTGCAAAAATGGATGATCTAGACCCTTCCAGAGCTGAGATATCAAACTTCAAAATTTCGACCCGAAAAAAAACGACAGTGTTACCCCTTTCGTTTTTTTTCATTTTTGGGCGAAAAATTAAGTTTCTCCAATCTTCTCAAAACTCTGGATTATGATAGAGGGCTGTGAGACTTTGACCTGAGTGCAAAAATGGATGATCTAGACCCTTCCAGAGCTGAGATATCAAACTTCAAAATTTCGACCCGAAAAAAAACGACAGTGTTACCCCTTTTGTTTTTTTTTCATTTTTGGGCGAAAAATTAAGTTTCTCCAATCTTCTCAAAACTCTGGATTCTGATAGAGGGCTGTGAGACTTTGACCTGAGTGCAAAAATGGATGATCTAGACCCTTCCAGAGCTGAGATATCTAACTTCAAAATTTCGACCCGAAAAAAAACGACAGTGTTACCCCTTTCGTTTTTTTTCATTTTTGGGCGAAAAATTAAGTTTCTCCAATCTTCTCAAAACTCTGGATTATGATAGAGGGCTGTGAGACTTTGACCTGAGTGCAAAAATGGATGATCTAGACCCTTCCAGAGCTGAGATATCTAACTTCAAAATTTCGACCCGAAAAAAAACGACAGTGTTACCCCTTTCGTTTTTTTTCATTTTTGGGCGAAAAATTAAGTTTCTCCAATCTTCTCAAAACTCTGGATTATGATAGAGGGCTGTGAGACTTTGACCTGAGTGCAAAAATGGATGATCTAGACCCTTCCAGAGCTGAGATATCAAACTTCAAAATTTCGACCCGAAAAAAAAACGACAGTGTTACCCCTTTTGTTTTTTTTCATTTTTGGGCGAAAAAATAAGTTTCTCCAATCTTCTCAAAACTCTGGATTCTGATAGAGGGCTGTGAGACTTTGACCTGAGTGCAAAAATGGATGATCTAGACCCTTCCAGAGCTGAGATATCAAACTTCAAAATTTCGACCCGAAAAAAAACGACAGTGTTACCCCTTTTGTTTTTTTTTTCATTTTTGGGCGAAAAATTAAGTTTCTCCAATCTTCTCAAAACTCTGGATTCTGATAGAGGGCTGTGAGACTTTGACCTGAGTGCAAAAATGGATGATCTAGACCCTTCCAGAGCTGAGATATCTAACTTCAAAATTTCGACCCGAAAAAAAACGACAGTGTTACCCCTTTCGTTTTTTTTCATTTTTGGGCGAAAAATTAAGTTTCTCCAATCTTCTCAAAACTCTGGATTATGATAGAGGGCTGTGAGACTTTGACCTGAGTGCAAAAATGGATGATCTAGACCCTTCCAGAGCTGAGATATCTAACTTCAAAATTTCGACCCGAAAAAAAACGACAGTGTTACCCCTTTCGTTTTTTTTCATTTTTGGGCGAAAAATTAAGTTTCTCCAATCTTCTCAAAACTCTGGATTATGATAGAGGGCTGTGAGACTTTGACCTGAGTGCAAAAATGGATGATCTAGACCCTTCCAGAGCTGAGATATCAAACTTCAAAATTTCGACCCGAAAAAAAAACGACAGTGTTACCCCTTTTGTTTTTTTTCATTTTTGGGCGAAAAATTAAGTTTCTCCAATCTTCTCAAAACTCTGGATTCTGATAGAGGGCTGTGAGACTTTGACCTGAGTGCAAAAATGGATGATCTAGACCCTTCCAGAGCTGAGATATCTAACTTCAAAATTTCGACCCGAAAAAAAAACGACAGTGTTACCCCTTTCGTTTTTTTTCATTTTTGGGCGAAAAATTAAGTTTCTCCAATCTTCTCAAAACTCTGGATTATGATAGAGGGCTGTGAGACTTTGACCTGAGTGCAAAAATGGATGATCTAGACCCTTCCAGAGCTGAGATATCAAACTTCAAAATTTCGACCCGAAAAAAAAACGACAGTGTTACCCCTTTTGTTTTTTTTCATTTTTGGGCGAAAAATTAAGTTTCTCCAATCTTCTCAAAACTCTGGATTCTGATAGAGGGCTGTGAGACTTTGACCTGAGTGCAAAAATGGATGATCTAGACCCTTCCAGAGCTGAGATATCAAACTTCAAAATTTCGACCCGAAAAAAAAACGACAGTGTTACCCCTTTCGTTTTTTTTTCATTTTTGGGCGAAAAATTAAGTTTCTCCAATCTTCTCAAAACTCTGGATTATGATAGAGGGCTGTGAGACTTTGACCTGAGTGCAAAAATGGAGGCTCTAGACCCTTCCAGAGCTGAGATATCGAAACTCAAAATTTCGACACGAAAAAAAACGACAGTGTTACCCCTTTCGTTTTTTTTTCATTTTTGGGCGAAAAATTAAGTTTCTCCAATCTTCTCAAAACTCTGGATGATGATAGAGGGCTGTGAGACTTTGACCTGAGTGCAAAAATGGATGATCTAGACCCTATCAGAGCTGAGATATCAAACTTCAAAATTTCGACCCGAAAAAAAAAACGACAGTGTTACCCCTTTCGTTTTTTTTCATTTTTGGGCGAAAAATTAAGTTTCTCCAATCTTCTCAAAACTCTGGATTATGATAGAGGGCTGTGAGACTTTGACCTGAGTGCAAAAATGGATGATCTAGACCCTTCCAGAGCTGAGATATCAAACTTCAAAATTTCGACCCGAAAAAAAACGACAGTGTTACCCCTTTTGTTTTTTTTTTCATTTTTGGGCGAAAAATTAAGTTTCTCCAATCTTCTCAAAACTCTGGATTCTGATAGAGGGCTGTGAGACTTTGACCTGAGTGCAAAAATGGATGATCTAGACCCTTCCAGAGCTGAGATATCTAACTTCAAAATTTCGACCCGAAAAAAAACGACAGTGTTACCCCTTTCGTTTTTTTTCATTTTTGGGCGAAAAATTAAGTTTCTCCAATCTTCTCAAAACTCTGGATTATGATAGAGGGCTGTGAGACTTTGACCTGAGTGCAAAAATGGATGATCTAGACCCTTCCAGAGCTGAGATATCAAACTTCAAAATTTCGACCCGAAAAAAAAACGACAGTGTTACCCCTTTTGTTTTGTTTTTTCATTTTTGGGCGAAAAATTAAGTTTCTCCAATCTTCTCAAAACTCTGGATTATGATAGAGGGCTGTGAGACTTTGACCTGAGTGCAAAAATGGATGATCTAGACCCTTCCAGAGCTGAGATATCAAACTTCAAAATTTCGACCCGAAAAAAAAAACGACAGTGTTACCCCTTTTGTTTTTTTTTTCATTTTTGGGCGAAAAATTAAGTTTCTCCAATCTTCTCAAAACTCTGGATTCTGATAGAGGGCTGTGAGACTTTGACCTGAGTGCAAAAATGGATGATCTAGACCCTTCCAGAGCTGAGATATCAAACTTCAAAATTTCGACCCGAAAAAAAAACGACAGTGTTACCCCTTTTGTTTTTTTTTTCATTTTTGGGCGAAAAATTAAGTTTCTCCAATCTTCTCAAAACTCTGGATTCTGATAGAGGGCTGTGAGACTTTGACCTGAGTGCAAAAATGGATGATCTAGACCCTTCCAGAGCTGAGATATCGAAACTCAAAAATTCGGCCCGAAAAACAAACGACAGTGGTACCCCTTACGTTTTTTTTTTTTCGGGCGAAAAATTAAGTTTCTCCAATTTTCCCAAAACTCTGGATTCTGATAGAGAGCCATGAGACTTAGACCTGAGTGCAAAAATGGAGGCTCTAGCCCCTTCCAGAGCTGAGATATCGAAACTCAAAAATTCAGCCCAAAAAAAAAAAAACGACAGTGGTACCCCTTACGTTTTTTTTTTTCGGGCGAAAAATTAAGTTCCTCCAATCTTCCCAAAACTCTGGATTCTGATAGAGGGCCATGAGACTTAGACCTGAGTGCAAAAATGGAGGCTCTAGCCCCTTCCAGAGCTGAGATATCGAAACTCAAAAATTCGGCGCGAAAAAAAAAACGACAGTGGTACCCCTTACGTTTTGTTTTTTTTTCGGGCGAAAAATTAAGTTTCTCCAATCTTCCCAAAACTCTGGATTCTGATTGAGGGCCATGAGACTTAGACCTGAGTGCAAAAATGGAGGCTCTAGCCCCTTCCAGAGCTGAGATATCGAAACTCAAAAATTCAGCCCAAAAAAAAAAAACGACAGTGGTACCCCTTACGTTTTTTTTTTTCGGGCGAAAAATTAAGTTCCTCCAATCTTCCCAAAACTCTGGATTCTGATAGAGGGCCATGAGACTTAGACCTGAGTGCAAAAATGGAGGCTCTAGCCCCTTCCAGAGCTGAGATATCGAAACTCAAAAATTCGGCGCGAAAAAAAAAACGACAGTGGTACCCCTTACGTTTTGTTTTTTTTTCGGGCGAAAAATTAAGTTTCTCCAATCTTCCCAAAACTCTGGATTCTGATAGAGGGCCATGAGACTTAGACCTGAGTGCAAAAATGGAGGCTCTAGCCCCTTCCAGAGCTGAGAAATCGAAACTCAAAAATTCGGCCCGAAAAAAAAAATGATAGTGGTACCCCTTACGTTTTTTTTTTTTTTTCGGGCGAAAAATTAAGTTTCTCCAATCTTCCCAAAACTCTGGATTCTGATTGAGGGCCATGAGACTTAGACCTGAGTGCAAAAATGGAGGCTCTAGCCCCTTCCAGAGCTGAGATATCGAAACTCAAAAATTCGGCCCGAAAAAAAAACGACAGTGGTACCCCTTACGGTTTTTTTTTTCGGGCGAAAATTAAGTTTCTCCAATCTTCCCAAAACTCTGGATTCTGATAGAGGGCCATGCGACTTAGACCTGAGTGCAAAAATGGAGGCTCTAGCCCCTTCCAGAGCTGAGATATCGAAACTCAAAAATTCGGCCCGAAAAAAAAAACGACAGTGGTACCCCTTACGTTTTTTTTTTTCGGGTGAAAAATTAAGTTTCTCCAATCTTCCTAAAACGCTGGATTCTGATAGAGAGCCATGAGACTTAGACCTGAGTGCAAAAATGGAGGATCTAGCCCCTTCCAGAACTGAGATATCGAAACTCAAAAATTCGGCCCGAAAAAAAAAAACGACAGTGGCACCCCTTACGTTTTTTTTTTTTTCGGGTCGAAATTTTGAGTTGCTCTGATCTTCTTGAAACTCTGGATTCTGATAGAGGGCCATGAGACTTAGACCTGAGTGCAAAAATGGAGGCTCTAGACCCTTCCAGAGCTGAGATATCGAAACTCAAAAATTCGGCCCGAAAAAAAAAACGACAGTGGTACCCCTTACGTTTTTTTTTTTCGGGTGAAAAATTAAGTTTCTCCAATCTTCCTAAAACGCTGGATTCTGATAGAGAGCCATGAGACTTAGACCTGAGTGCAAAAATGGAGGCTCTAGCCCCTTCCAGAACTGAGATATCGAAACTCAAAAATTCGGCCCGAAAAAAAAAAACGACAGTGGCACCCCTTACGTTTTTTTTTTTTTCGGGTCGAAATTTTGAGTTGCTCTGATCTTCTTGAAACTCTGGATTCTGATAGAGGGCCATGAGACTTAGACCTGAGTGCAAAAATGGAGGCTCTAGACCCTTCCAGAGCTGAGATAACAAAACTCAAAAATTCGGCCCGAAAAAAACCGACAGTGGTACCCCTTACGTTTTTTTTTTCCGGGCGAAAAATTAAGTTTCTCCAATCTTCTCAAAACTCTGGATTATGATAGAGGGCTGTGAGACTTTGACCTGAGTGCAAAAATGGATGATCTAGACCCTTCCAGAGCTGAGATATCAAACTTCAAAATTTCGACCCGAAAAAAAACCGACAGTGTTACCCCTTTTGTTTTTTTTTTCATTTTTGGGCGAAAAATTAAGTTTCTCCAATCTTCTCAAAACTCTGGATTATGATAGAGGGCTGTGATACTTTGACCTGAGTGCAAAAATGGATGATCTAGACCCTTCCAGAGCTGAGATATCGAAACTCAAAATTTCGACACGAAAAAAAACGACAGTGGTACCCCTTATGTTTGTTTTTTTTTCGGGCGAAAAATTGAGTTTCTCCAATCTTCCCAAAACTCTGGATTCTGATAGAGGGCCATGAGACTTAGACCTGAGTGCAAAAATGGAGGCTCTAGCCCCTTCCAGAGCTGAGATATCGAAACTCAAAAATTCGGCCCGAAAAAAAAACGACAGTGGTACCCCTTACGTTTTTTTTTTTCGGTCGAAAAATTAAGTTTCTCCAATCTTCCCAAAACTCTGGATTCTGATAGAGGGCAATGAGACTTAGACCTGAGTGCAAAAATGGAGGCTCTAGCCCCTTCCAGAGCTGAGATATCGAAACTCAAAAATTCAGCCCGAAAAAAAAAAACGACAGTGGTACCCCTTACGTTTTTTTTTTTCGGGCGAAAAATTAAGTTTCTCCAATCTTCCCAAAACTCTGGATTCTGATAGAGGGCCATGAGACTTAGACCTGAGTGCAAAAATGGAGGCTCTAGCCCCTTCCAGAGCTGAGATATCGAAACTCAAAAATTCGGCCCGAAAAAAAAAACGACAGTGGTACCCCTTACGTTTTTTTTTTTTTCGGGTCGAAATTTTGAGTTGCTCTGATCTTCTTGAAACTCTGGATTCTGATAGAGGGCCATGAGACTTAGACCTGAGTGCAAAAATGGAGGCTCTAGCCCCTTCCAGAGCTAAGATATCGAAACTCAAAAATTCAGCCCGAAAAAAAAAACGACAGTGGTACCCCTTACGTTTTTTTTTTCGGGCGAAAAATTAAGTTTCTCCAATCTTCCCAAAACTCTGGATTCTGATAGAGGGCCATGAGACTTAGACCTGAGTGCAAAAATGGAGGCTCTAGCCCCTTCCAGAGCTGAGATATCGAAACTCAAAAATTCGGCCCGAAAAAAAAAACGACAGTGGTACCCCTTACGTTTTTTTTTTTTTCGGGTCGAAATTTTGAGTTGCTCTGATCTTCTTGAAACTCTGGATTCTGATAGAGGGCCATGAGACTTAGACCTGAGTGCAAAAATGGAGGCTCTAGCCCCTTCCAGAGCTAAGATATCGAAACTCAAAAATTCGGCCCGAAAAAAAACCGACAGTGGTACCCCTTACGGTTTTTTTTTTCGGGCGAAAAATTAAGTTTCTCCAATCTTCCCAAAACTCTGGATTCTGATAGAGGGCCATGAGACTTTGACCTGAGTGCAAAAATGGAGGCTCTAGCCCCTTCCAGAGCTGAGATATCGAAACTCAAAAATTCGGCCCGAAAAAAAACCCAAAAACGTAAGGGGTACCACTGTCGTTTTTTTTTTTCGGGCCGAATTTTTGAGTTTCGATATCTCAGCTCTGGAAGGGGCTAGAGCCTCCATGCAAAAATTGAGGCTCTAGCCCCTTCCAGAGCTGAGATATTGAGATATTTATAATGGCATAAATGCTATGTGGGATCTCATTGTATAAGTATTGAAGATGAGCACATCACAACGTGAAAAATACATAAGAGTGTAACGTTATGTGTGCTATTATGTAGGATAATTCACTGTTGTCAACACTGTTTACATTGGACAAATAAACAAATCAATAAAGTAACTAACCATGATTTAATTTGTCCCTTATTAGTGTTGATATATTGAGGAACATTTAAGTTGGTAAAAAGTGAGTTAACACATCAACCTCAGCATGTAAATGCAGTGTTGAGCTCGTAATGTGAATCTGTCTGTACGTTACAGGGACAGGAGTACACGTGTGTGTTTATCCGGTGGAGAGAAGCTCATGATGCTGAATGCTGTCATCAAAGGCTCTGAGTGAGTATTCTACAGAAATGGATAACAAAATCTATTCAATATTAAGTTGTAGTTTATTTGAATGATTGTAATTTCAAACTGAGAAATTCCAACACTTTTCTGAGTCTTGACTTCTGTGCGTTTGCTGCAGAGCCTTTGTGGAGGAGCAGGACCTGCAAGGAAAAATGATGGCAGCATTTGTTGGGGGAAAAAAAGGTTTTAGGGATTTTACTAAAATATAAAGTAAGGTTATTTTAAATACATTAATCAAATGACATTGTGCTGTTAAAATGACAACTTTTGTGTAATATTTTTGTAGGATCTGAAATGTCTGCAGACTGGTGTGAGCACTGAGGATGAGGAGCCCAGAGCTGAATCCTGGAAGTGGTGCCATGGATGAGTCCCTCCATCGCTCCACCTGCCCTTATTGCCTCAGATTGTGAAGCGCAGCACAGCAACAAGTTCCGGCACGAAGGCACAGTCCCCTCTGGTGAATTCATCAGAATAAAGCTGCAGAATGGGAACCGCTGTGTTGAGTCGGCAGTAGGATGTGGTGTTCAGCGGCTGTAAATACATGCTTGTAGTTTGAATAAAGCTTTGTTTTATGTGTTGTTGACTTGTATATGCATTTGTTTATTGTGATGGTCACTTTTATTTGTTCTTTTACTCATTTATTCATGTTTCTTATTGTTGTCAGTATATAAAATATAATTATTTAATTAATGTATGCATTTAGCAATATAAATGTATTCATGCATAACTGTCATATGACAAAACAAATTACATTTTGCTTGTTTTATTAAATTATATTTTTATTATTATTTTGTTTTTAAGTTTTGGGGTGGGCTAACAATGCAATTCATTCTGAAGTAATATTCATTTTTAAGCAGTGATACTTACATTTTTCGAGTATAAAATCAACAGTTTTCTCCAAAGGAGATCTTGTGCCGCCCGTCTCCTTTGTGCAGACATTGCAAACAAAGGGGAAAACTGTTCTAGGTTGTGCTGTTGAGTTACTGATGTTATGAAGTGTTAGTGCACCTGTCGCTCATATCATTTAAACTTGGAAACTTATTAAATTCTAGATCATGGAAAGATACCATAATTGTATAACAATCATAATGACAAAACTGAAAACAAAGTTCATTGGTTTGTGTACATCATAATATGATATTTATACACTGTAAAAAAGAACAAAATAAATATCTGAAAAGTTCATCACAATAGGCTACATTATTTTTGTATGTACAAGTCTGAGGGATGAAACGAGGTAAATTAATCAAGAAAAAGAGGAAAACTTATGGGAGAAACTTTTTGGGTATAAAATAAAGAAATTAACATATTCAAGAGATGACGATTTTGCGGTTTCTTAATAAAAATATATCGTCAAGGATAAAACTGTGGGTCACATTAGTAGGGTTTAAAATATAACAACTTAAATCAACGTTTTCACAAAGTAAATGGGCAGCTGTTTCTTCACAAATACTACAACAAAATGAGCACTTTTCATCATTAATATCAAGATATTTATAGATAGATGAAATAAACGTGTCGTTCATATATTTTAAGGTGTTGCGCTTGTGATAAAGCATGGTAGGTCACATGATAACGTAAACATGGCAGATATCCGGTTCTCATTCATACTCGACGAGATTTGGTAAGTAAAAAAAAAAAAACGACAGTGGTACCCCTTTCGATTTTTTTTTTTTTTTTTTTTTTTTGGTGCGAAAAATGAAGTTTCTCCAATCTTCTTGAAACTCTGGATTCTGAGGGCAATGGGACTTAGACCTGAGTGCAAAAATGGAGAATCTAGACCCTTCCAGAGTTGAGATATTGAGATATTTATAATGGCATAAATGCTACGTGGGATCTCAATATCTCAGCTCTGGAAGGGTCAGAAATATATTGCTGCGTCCCAATTCGCCTACTTATACTACGCCCTAAAATTATGTACTCTTTTTGTGAGGAAAAAGTACATACTTTTGAGTGTGTAGCAAAAGAGTAGGCAAGCTTTGGGACATACTATCACGTCAGCTCTGTCGCGTGCTGCGTGCATCCTGTCACCGTAAACTGCCCTGTCAATCATCTTGTCACAGTTAAAATCCTCCATTCAATCTAATTTTATTTCCTACCGTTTCGGAGCACGTTCATCTGCCAGTTGTGGGTCTTTCATGCTCTCCTCATGTGTTTGCAATTTGATGCATTTAAAACGTAATGGCTGAACGTGTCTTTACAAAAGTTCAGCTGCTGCAAATGCAATATATTGTGGACAACATTGAATAAATCCATTTCCGTTAGGTTAGATACTGATAATTAATCACGCAAAGCTCTTTATCTAAACCTCTCTACACAACCGCGGGGACTCGCGCGTCCTCCGTATCGACTACGTGTCTGTAGTTTTTTAACACTTTTTACTCGTGTTTGTAGTTCTAATCGAATCCTCGTCCAACGCGCAATGGTTTGTGGGCAATATCAGCCGTTAGAGTGTGCATCGATCTACACTTCGGATTCTGACGGAAAAAGTAGACCATCCGGGTATCTTTGAAACACTAATTTCAACATACTACGATTTGGGACGTACTAATTCTATTTTCGAATACTAATTAGGACGGATAGTATGCGAATTGGGACGCAGAGATAGATTCATGGACTCTGCAATTGCTGCAATGGCCTTGTGTAACTTCCATGATGACACCTACCGAGGAGATATCTATAGAGTGAGGGAGAGATTGGGGTTGAGCCGAGGTCAATCAGGCTGTAACGTAGCCTATACTAGACTATTTCATGTAAAAACAAGTGCCTCTGTCCGAAATGCACCACATAACAAATCATGGTTTGTAGCATTACATGGCCCAATTTGAACTATTTTGCTAGTTATCATTTCTATCATTCTAAATGATAAAACTTGCATACCATATTTCTAAACACAGGCTTACATTATAACACGAATGATTCCAACTAATCTGACTGGATAAGCAGCAGTCAGTGTATATCATGATAGCAGTGTTTGAAATGTTTCAAATACTGTTTGAAAATAATATCACTTGCAAAAGTTTTCTTTAAAATTTTGAATTAAAAGGTTAAATTATCATATTTATTAGAGAAGGCAATAATTAAACATAAAGTGGTCACAACAGTATTGATTTACATACTACGTTTAAAAAATAGTATTCTGTTTTCAGTACAAAGTTGCTGCTCAGTATGCAGTAAGCATCATGCCATTGTAAACACAGCCTGTTTTGTTTGAGCATGCGTGCACGGTGACAACCCCACGAGACTCCACCTTCCAGTAACGAGAGATGGTTTATGATCTGCACACACAGTGGCGACAGACAGACTCGCAGAAATCATCCGATGTTTTCACAAAGCCAGTGCATCTGGCGTGAAAGTGTTTGAAACCGGACAGGACAGGATTAGAACAAAAGATTCACTCGCGGGAGAACACGAGAGAGAGGACAGCGTTCAGTTCGCGAATGGGAAGCAGCAAAACGGTGCATGTGATGGTCAATACGCGGAAGCTTTTGCGTCGAATTCGAACGGGCGCGTTCGTTGTGCGTTGTTGATTTAGTAATATAGCGAGTGCTGTTAGATTATAAATATACCGTAATCAATAATGTGGGCTGGCTTGTCAACTTAATTGACTCGTTGCTTGTTTAGACATTAATCTGAGCTAGTTTTTTCCTAATCTTTATAATTTGCTAATGAAATAAAGATAATGGCTTATTGGCGAGCCGAGGGCTAAGCGACTGGTCGGAGTGCCAAATGCAAGTCCGATAGAGCAAACTGGAATTGGAGATGGAACACAAGAATTTGATGATCTACTTTTGGAGGCCTCGACCATATTAACCTCTTGTCTAGCACCACGGACAGCGACCATGAACAGGTTACGCAGGAAAGCGTGCGTGGCTCTTTTAGTGTTCACTTTGTTCATTTTTGGCACTATGATGGGCCTACGAACCCTCAAACCCACTGATGGCTTTTCGGATCTTGCTCCAGGAATGGAGTTGATGCCTTTGGTTGGAGAGCGACTGGACCAGAGACCCAATAATGTAGTTGAATCAGCAGGTCAAAATGGAGGTGGGGGGAGTGACACTAAGATAGTGTTTTCCAACTCGGGTCCTGACCACAGCATATTCTATGACATTCACATCTTCTATTATTTATGGTATGGCTCGCCACCGATGGATGCTGGTTATATACATTGGGACCATGTGCTGGTACCACACTGGGACCCCAAAATAGCTGCCAGTCACCCGAAAGGACGACACAATCCTCCAGACGACATTGCGTCCAGTTATTACCCTGAACAGGGACCCTACAGCTCCAGAGATCCAGATGTCATTGAATCCCACATGGCGCAAATCGAAGCTGCAGCCACAGGTTTTACAGCCAAGAGACAATTTCAGCTCATTTATATTATTTAACATTTATGATATTTGTTTTTATTTGACAATTTTTGTGCAGTGTGGATGGTTTATCATATAAAGACTAAAATAGACGTATTGTTGCTTGAACGATGCCAGGTGTGGTGGTCCTGTCCTGGTACCCGCCTGACGTGGCAGATGAACATGGCAAACCCTCAGAGGATCTGGTGCCAGCTGTAATGGACGCTGCCCATAGACACAGTATCAAGGTAACTGGTGAGAGATCCATAAAACTTATCAAACTTACACTTTGTTTATGAATTTTTTTTAACACTGTACAGCATGTATCCTTGAAATTAAGGACAACTTTGTACCTTATCTCCCCCTAAAACATGCATATTAGTACCTGAGAGCATGTGTTCCTAAACATTGGTGTTCGCTGCCTTGAAGCCCTTAGTACTTGAAGTACCCCCCTCAGATTTCAAGTATTATTTCTGTAATTTAACAACACAGATATGCATTTTCAAAGTTCTCTGATCATGTCAGTTAATAATCGCATAACATGCAAGTAACTGACAAAAGTACTCTTTTTATTTTTAAAGTTTTTAGTTTAGACTATAGATATCCATATGAAAATGTGTCGTATTGATACTGCTGAGAAATCCAGACAAAGAATAGGCCTACTGTTAATAGTTATTTTAAAGGGCATTCAAACTTGGGTTTCGCTCTTGTTCTTTCTCCAGAGTGAATAGATAAATAACTCCTACTGACGTCATATGCCCGTGACTCTACATTTACTGAACAGCATTCAACTCTCAAGGTGCTTCATGCTAAAGGGTCCGTGCTACAACATGAGTTAGATAGCTTTCACATTGTCACACCCTTCCTTTTTTTCGTATTTGTATCTCTATATAAGTTCAAGCGTGTATGAATGTTTGTTTTTTTGCTGCTGTGTTGGTTGTACTCTCACTTGATGACCTGGTTTCAGATTGTTCATGTCTTTTGTGTGTCTGTTGTAGTAAGTTTCCTGTCATCTTTGTGATCATTTAATCCCAGGCGTTGTCTTGCATCTACCACTTTTGGTGTCAACAGACTGGTGTGTATTTAGAGGAGTTCACTTTGAAATTAATTTTTGGGATGTTTTATCTTACATCAAGGGCATCCAAGATGTAGGTGTCTTTGTTTCCACAGTATTTTCAACTTTGATATTTTTAGCTCAAACCGTTGTTGTCTGTCAAGTCATATAATGGAGGTCTATGGTCACCACCTCAAAGAGCATGCACAGAGAAGTCCAAATTAAACATGATTTAATGACTCGTAAATGTAAGTACACATTGATGGCCTAAGACACGAAACGAGCAGTTTGTGTGAGAAAACGAACAGTATTTATATCGTTTTTACCTCTTATAACCACAGCCACGTCCAACTGATCTGAGGGCGCGGGCGCTTCGGTCTGCACAAGCGCTGGAAGTGATCTCTCCTGCGGTTGCGAAAACAATTCAACATCGTCTGTTGATAAATCGAAAAGGTCTTCCATTACGATTTCCTGTATATCTAAAAATGTTTAGATCTTCACAGTGAAAGGGAACGCTTCTGAAATCTTTTACCATGTCAGATCGCAAGCTTTTAATTCGGTGGAACATTAGTCAAATGTTGTAAACTTTGGTCCACAAAATTGTTGGAAATTATGCAAATGTGAATGTAAAGAAAGTTAACTATATAATCTGATTATCCGATCAATTATAACTGAGTATAAACTGGTATAACTGAGCTTCTAATTATTTGGTTATGTCAATTCAGCAGCCATAACCTAATATCTCAAGTCTGTACATGTTATTCCAAAGAAAATCCTCTCGTCCTCTCGTTATCCTCTAGCTATGTAGGCATCCTTTAAAGGAATAGGGCGTAATTGTAATCCACTGACGGTCACTGCTGTATTACAGGCTTTCTAAAATCTTGCCAACAGTAATATTATAAGTTAAGGCAGTAATAGCAAATAACAATAGATTTGAAAAATGATTCAGCGAAAATAAGTGTTATCATTGCAATATGAAGGGTGACTCGGAAGGGTGAACATGACTTTGCCCTATATTAGAAGAATTGTTCATGCTTTTTTTGGATGAGTCACTTATTATAATTGATTGAGCTTGCTAGTGGTTGCATAAGGCTCTATCTTGACTGCCTAGAGCTGTGTTTACCATCTATTCCTGATGAGCCGTTGCTGAGCCTTTTTGTCAGTCGTGTTTTGTAATCCCCGGGTGTGAAGAGAAGCGAGTCCGTAACACCGTGCCTCTGATTATAGTCATGTTGGTGTCCTTCTGTCTTGGTGATTTGGAAGGTAATTCTGTCCCAGTGTGGTCAGTGAATGAGTTGTGTTCTCCCCTGTGGCATGGGATTGTTGAATTTTAGCTGTAATATTGGGGATTTGAGTTTTAAAAACAGCTTCTTCAGTATGTCCTTTATCTGTACAGTAATGTGCAAGACAAAGACCTTGAATTTTGCACCTGCTCAACTGTTCAGTTTTGAGGAAATAAAGCGTTGCATTCTGTGGTGCATATGCCATTTTAATTCTTGTAATACACAAGGGGCTGTATCACAAGCCAATGGCAAAATCTTTTAACAAAATCTTTGAATTCAAATCTTTGAAATCATTTGTACTCATTCATAATAGCTCCCGATGGCTATAGAGGCTGCTTGAGCAGTGGGGCGAATTGAAGCGTATCTCTTCATTGGATGTGCTTTGTTTCCCATCAGAATTGACAATGCTGGAGTATGGGCTTTGTGTCTGATCACAATCCTCACCACCCCACTGATGTCTGTAGCTGCAGTCCTTACAGCCACAAAAGAGCTAAAGCTCGGCCAGTCATGCACTGAAACAGTTCGAGAGACTGTTAGGCCTCCTGACAGCAGCGTCCAATGTGATCCCCTTTGGCCTGCTGTACAGGAGACCTTTGCAGTGGTGGCTCAGGACCAGAGGGTTCTCCCACTTTGTATGATCAAGATAATGTGGCCGGTGTCTCCTCGGTTATATGGAGGAAACACTGGTTCTTGACCCAGGGTCCGGTGTTGGGAGTTGCGATCTCGACAGATGATTCCCTCACCGGCTGGAGAGCTCAGGGTCTGTGGAGGACTCATCATCTCTCTTGGCACATAAATTGCCTGGAGATGAAGACCATCTTCAATGCGTTGAGATCAACATTTGTACTTCATTATCTCATGAACATTTCATGTTTAAAACAGTCCGTAAAGAGACCTTTCCTTGGCTGTAAGATGATATTGCGTAAGATTATAGGATGACACCTGATTTGCATAATGTGTTCCATTTTTGCAAATTCATAATTCAGCTGAATTGTGAATGTTTTCCTGCCATATATTTGTTGTTTTAACTTGAATATAATTATAATGTGGCCTTCATTATGTAATGAATGAATAGTTAATAGCCCCTTTCACACAGCGCATTGATCCCGGGAAATTGCCAGAACGCCTTCTGTGTGAACGCAAACACGACCCGGGATTGATGGCTGGACCGATGCCGGGTTGGGGACATAGTAACATTGCCGGGATCAGTCCAGGAATGAGCGCTGTGAACAAAAGCCAGGACCAATGCCGTAGGGGGCGTGTCATAGTGATGTCGCTCGTGCCATCGCGCGACTCTGTTGCTCTCAGAAGAAAGTGTGTGTTCGTCATCAACAAAGAAACGAACTGATGTCTGCAAACCGGAGCGAAGCAGAGACCAGGAGCTCCTCTCTATCCGCGCTGAAGCGGAGATCGTTCACCAGCTGTGGATCGGTGTGAGCGTGTACATGTTTTCCACGCGTCCGTTACACGTCTCGTCCTGACGTCATGCGTGTTTCCGGGATCTTTATGGGTTGTGTGTGAACGCACTCACAGATCCCGGCAAATCACTGACAGTGTGAATGAACCCAAATCAAACAATGCCGGCTCACATTATCCGCGTATTTTCCAGAATCTCTGCTAATGAGTGAACAATTGATGAGAA
Source organism: Pimephales promelas (assembly GCF_988280905.1). Classification (NCBI taxonomy): domain Eukaryota; kingdom Metazoa; phylum Chordata; class Actinopteri; order Cypriniformes; family Leuciscidae; genus Pimephales; species Pimephales promelas. The sequence continues at coordinate 33,582,170 of NC_142786.1, forward strand.
ATACAGTAATGCCACAGTCCTTTTTTATGCATCTTGTGCATCATGGTGAGTTGTCATGAAGAATATTGACAGAAGCTTTTTTCTGATTACAAGTCATTACCACAACAGTCGGTCACAGAAGAACGTGCAACACTTCAGGTGTAGAGCACCCGTGATTTAAATAGTCAGAAACCTCGTTCTCCAGACGGTTTGAGTGGAACGGTTGTACTGCACATGTTCTCATCCGAAGTGTGTGATGTCAAACCGTCACTGGCGGTCTGAGCTGTGTCGCCAAATGCAGGTTGTCATGGAAACAGCTCACGGAGACCTTCCAGGTTGGCCGTGTGGGAAAGTGGTGGGTGTTTGTGCTTTCCAGGCCCTGAGGGTTCAGCAGTTCGATCATCCATGTGCATGTTGCTGTCACTGAAGTGGAGAGGGTCCGTCTCAGTGGAGTGCTCAACACGACACCTCTGTGTCTTAAGTTATGTTTCTGGGACTTTAAAACATCATCTGACAGCCCCCTTATAAAGGTGTTGCAGTACAATAGAGCAATATGTTCAGTAACTGTTCCAAAGCGACTCATATTGCATTAATATTTAGCATTGCTAACACCATGCTCTTGAGCTACAGGAAGGCTGTATCACGCTCAAAATGATTTGTTACATTTATCCGGGTACTAAAGGGTACTGCCAATCTCATCGCGCCGGCAGCCATATTGCACCAGGACGTCCGCCATTCACCAGCTTATTGATGGGAAGGAGACAGAGTGGGTTGAACCCCATACTCGTTTTCGGAGGACATCCTGGGATTTTTAATGACCACAGCGAGTTAGGACCTCGGTTTAACGTCTCATCCAAAGGACAGTGCTTTTTTCCAGTGTAGTGTCCCCATCACTGGGGCGTTAGGGCACACAGGGTGAGCTGAGCACCCCCTATTGGCCTCACCCTTTTCCAGCAGCAAACTGGTTTTCCCAGGAGGTCTCCCATCCGGGTACTGACCATGCTTAACCCTGCTTGGCTTCAGTGGGCTTTTAACTGGTTTGGCACAGTTCAGGGGGACGCCCTGGATACTCCATCTAAGGCCCTGATTGGGGGTGACAGTGGTGATTTGGGGGTGCAGTTAAATCCTGCAGAGTGAGTTCAATAAAAGTGTGTGATGAGCGGCTCACAGTCAGCTGTATTATTTAAAGAGTCTGCTTGCATGTAGCATTAAGCCGCCTTCATGGACACAATCGCGGTTCTCTCTGCTGCACGTTTCTGTCTGTGTATGTTTGTGGTGCCCTAAAAACGAACACAAATGCACCAGTGTTTGATAGAGTAAAGTGAGAGTATGAACAACAGACTAACACTGCAGGGTGTGCCGCCGGGATCATTCTAGCAAATCATTGAGACGCACACCAGCATAAAATGTGCCCTGCCGCACTTGTTTTGATATTTTGCATCTAATGCACGTCATTCATTCTCACATTTTTAGTGTACCTTACTGTCCACATACGTTTTTTTGTTGCATTTCACTGTATCATTATCAAGATATGTATTAGTTTATTACAGGCAGATGTTGGCTGTATGTTTGAATTACACATTTAGATACTGCTAGGGATTTATTTTCTTCCTTATTTTATTAAATCCAATTCTTTACAGGTTGCGTTTCACCTGCAGCCCTACAAAGGCCGGACAGACCTCAGTGTGCATGACAACATCAAATACATCATTGACAAGTAAGTTCAGAGAGTTCCTGTCTGCTAACCTGAAGGTGTAGCCCTTCTCCATCCTGATGAGGCTTGTTGACCTCTGGAGATGGAGATGGAATCCAATCCAGCCTGGCCAAAGGAAAAAGAGAGCAGTGTTTTAAAAATAGAGGACTTTTCTTACATGAATCATTCATGAAACAGAACGTATAACATTACCTGATGCAATAGCGGCTAACCCACTTGTGTTCAAGAGCCTGTAACAATGGCTGCAGTCTGTAAAACAATCCACTGACTGGATCATGGATCATATTTCTTTATTTCTTTTTTTAGCGGACATGGTATAAAGATATTTAACCATGATGTGTTCTCCTCTGGCAACAGGAATACTTTAGAAAGAAAGGCATTATGTAAAACTGATTTAGGTGTAGGTTTACATGGTCTAAGTATACGGTAATACAGACAGCTTATAACCATGTGTTCTGAGATACTCACCTTTAGAACAAGCACACACAACATCCCTTTTTACAATGTTGGAGTCAGGTTATTTAGTTTTTTTAGAAAATCATACCTGCAAACTTGTCGCTTTTCGGTGCCAAATCGCCAGCGATAGAGCGGTCATCGCAAACACTCTCGCTGAGCAAACTCCCTCCTTTACTCTGAGGAGTTTGCAGGTACAAATGTAAAATAAATAACAAAATAAACGTAAAATAAAATGTACAAACAAAACCAACACTGTATTTTTGATTACCAAAAATGATCATTATCATTCATGAACCCATGAATGCAAAAAAAAAAAAAAAAAAAACATCATCTTTTAGAAAACGTACATTTTACTAATACATATTTCTAAAAGAAAATGTTTTGGAAAGGATTGTGAAAATACTTATAAAATAGCATTAGAACTAACTAACAATTACAATGAGCAAGACATTTGTTACAATATTTATTCATCTTTGTTATAATTATTTAATAAAAATACAACTACTTAATGTTAGTTCATGTTAGCTTCATTAAATGAATATTAAAATCAATTTAACAAATGAACACAAGTAAATGTTCAAATTAACGTTTAACTAAGGATAACGGTATAGATGTCACGATTTACTCCCCCTCACGCCTTTCTAAATATGTACGGCTTTACTTTATTCTGTGGAAACTAATGGAAGATGTTTTGAGAGGAACCTCAGTGTGTTGTTCATACAGTGGCAGTCAATGGTGACCAAAACTGTTCCAAGAATATCTTCTTTTGCGTTCCACAGAGGAAAGAAACGGGTAAATCTTTACAATAAGGCTCCATCAATTAACATTGGTTAATACATTTGGTAATATTAATTAATATAAAACTGAGTTAATTTGTGCATTTGCACAATTAGTTATATTAACTAATTTCAGTATATGCAACCTAATATGCTTAAAAAAACTGTCGATTAAACATGTTTTGTTTGTTATTAGTTGATGAGACCTAATGCATAATGGTAATTAATTGAGCTTTTTTAGTGTTGCCAATAAATGCAATATTTTTATGTAAAACAAATATTATTTAAATAGCAAATACAGTGTGTATGTGTACTTAGGTCCACACTGAGCTGATGATAAATAAACTAACTGAAATGTCTCTACAGATATGGGCATCACGGGGCTTTCTACAGGTTTAAGTCCAGCACTGGGAAGGTCCTTCCACTGTTTTACGTGTACGATTCGTACCTGATGCCGCCCGAGACCTGGGCTGAGCTGCTGACCGTCAGAGGATCGCACAGTCTCCGAGGAACTCCTTACGACGGCGTCTTCATCGGCCTCATTGTGGAGGAGCGCCACAAGCAGGAGATCCAGGCTGGGGGCTTCGACGGCATGTACACCTACTTCGCTTCCAATGGCTTTTCCTTTGGGTCTTCTCACCAGAACTGGAAAGCAATCAAAGCTTTCTGCGACAAGAACAACTTACTGTTTGTACCTAGCGCTGGGCCGGGCTACATGGACACCGCAGTTCGGCCGTGGAACAACCACAACACCCGCAACAGAGTGAACGGACGATATTACGAGACCTCTTTGCAGGCGGCGATATCGGTAAGGCCTGACATCATCACCATCACCTCGTTTAACGAGTGGCACGAAGGAACTCAGATCGAGAGGGCCGTGCCCAAGAAGACTGTGGCCCGTCTGTATTTGGACTACAAACCCCATCAGCCAGAGCATTACCTGGAGCTCACCAGGAAGTGGGCGGAACATTTCAGTAAGGAGAAAGAGCAGTGGCTCATGTGACCTCGTGACTTCTTACCAACGTTGACTTCTGTGTTTAGATTGTTTAACACTAACGTTGTCGATTGTGATCCTTCAATTTATGCATACATTTGAATGGCAGCTAACTAGAAAGGACAAGCCACCTTCTTGCTCGCATTTGATTCATTGATAAACGATTGATTTACTGTAAGCGGTCCTGCTTCGGATGGTGTAAGTTAGCCATCACCGGCCATCACCAGCCATCATGGGGTTTGCCCCCGAGTCACGAAAGGCTTGTTTACGCCGGGTCACTCAGAGCTGCAATTGAACAAAATAATAATGTGTTCTGAACACAAAGCGCGTGCACAATTTATATGGTATGATTTGAGGGTTTTGTCATTTTTGGAGCTCCGCAGCATCCATCTTCATCCCCCATCATTGGATGGAGAGGGAGACGATGATGATGATGATGATGATGATATTCCTCTTCCTGTATTCCACAGAAGAAAAGAAGAAATCTTATTGTTTGGAATTAAACGATGCCGAGTGAAATTGCAGTTGTAGCTATTCCTGTAACATTAGGCCTTGAACTGACTGACTTCTGCAGCAAAAGTGTGGCCTGAGTATTTGAAGACTGGACCTTTAATTGTGTGTTTGGACGACAGATAACACTGATTGGTGATTGTGGTTATGGTTTGTTTGGATAATGGCTGGGTTTATTACGTTCTGTAAATCCTATTAATTATGCATATTGTAATCCATGTTTAATATTAAACTGAAAGAAATGATTATTTTGCCATAATGCCAAGTAATACAGAGTATAAAGAAATTGAACAGAATGCATGTGTAAATCAATTCTTATGCAAATTTCACATTTAAGCCAATGTCTCAATTTAAATAAGAGCAATTGCTAATTTTTGTATATTATTATTTATGGAAAATTTACTAGAATTACCTTTAAATTAGCACTGATGTGCCGTGTAGATGAGAGACTAACTGAGTTTATCCCTGTCGGACAGAGCACAACACTGGCTTTCCTGGATCCAGCTTGGACGGTGTTGTCATGTACAGTATGATGAATAACATTTAGTGTCTGGGTAGATGTTGCTTTGTGTTGAGCTAATGTTAGCCAGTGCTGTTACAGCGATTTATGACCGTCAGCCCGGCACAAAGCAACACTAAACACACACACACACACACACACACACACACACACACACACACACACTTCAGCTGCGTTGCGTAACCAGAGGACGAACTGCACCACGCCAAACACAATCAGCAGCACTATGCTGAAATAGCCACAGAAGAAAAAAACAGAGACTTTTATGCAATAACCTGAATAAGCACAAATAGTTCCACTCTGTGGGTGTATTCTGCTATCGAGGTGGTCGCCAGATAGTTAGGATGTTAATATCCTTTCTTGTGTTCTTGCGGGGGGAAGTTAGATGCAATTAAACCATATACTTATAAAACAACATTTAAAAAAAAAAATTGAGTAAACTCTGAAAATAAATCAATTAATCATGGTTTAAGGGCAACCATGTCGAAGATTAGCTGATGGGCAAATTTTCCAACAAGAGCAGTTTATTCGGCGTAGTGAAGCCTCTTTTTCATTGCATCAACGATTAAAATAAACGACCTCTGATTTCCTTCCCTGCGTCCCATTAGTGCTAGCTGGCTTTTTTTAATTTAATTTTATCTTTTCAGGTTTGCCTTCAAGTGGCTTTGTGTGTCGGCATCAATCAGTAACTAAGGAAACAGGACCAAGAGATGCATGAATACTAACATAACACGGTGGAATTAATGTCAAAATAAAAGTCCTTGAAACCAAACTCGTGACACTTTTGGATAAGCTATATCTGTTTAAGAAACCCAAGATAACATTTTATTTCAATATTAGGCTACATTTAAATTATGCAAACCTAACATTAACCCCTATAGATACATATAGATAATTGTTATTAATATTATTGTGTAATTACACTGTAAAAATGTCACCTTAAAACAAAAGGTTACACTTTATGTTGTTTAATGTACATGTAACATATGTAACAAGGACACTGTAAAATAAAGTGTAACCCTCAATGATAAAAATTCCTGATATAAAACAGCCAAAGTGCACTGTGAGAGCAACATCTATTGTGATGCTGATGCCCAGAGGCACTCGTTCCCAGTCCGTTTCTGGCCCATTTGGGTGGAATGACACGATTAGTTGACTGTCTCCCACATCATCTCTTCCCTGCTGATATAACCAGCTCACAACATGCACAAAATAGTGTCCAACCTAATCATAATTGTGGGCAATCTTTTTCCTCGGGTGACAAGCCTGTGCTCGTAGCCTTCCATCAACAATACTCAGCGAGACTGAAAAACGGCACAGGGAACAGAGCATGACATGCCACACAAACAGAGACACTTAAAGTGGTTTGAAATACAGCGAGCGCTTATTAAATTGAGGAGAACAAGAGGAGGATGGGACGACCTGTCATCACAGGACCACAGCGTTCAGAATGATCATCATAATCATAATCGAGACGGCAGAATAACTGCGAACACTTTACAGTTCGGCCAGTTACAGTTGTTAATGCAACTAACAAAGAACAATAAGCAATATGCATTTGTTGCAGTATTTATTAATCTTGGTTAACATTATTCAATAAAAAATACAACTGTTCAATGTTAATTCACGTTAACTCAGGTCAATTAAATAATATTAACATAGAGAACCATAGATTTTATGAATGTATAAGTAAACATTAACATTTACTGAGAATAATAAAATAGTTAATGTTAACTATAATGTAGTTAACTAATGTTAACAAATGTAGCCTTTAGTTCAATAGTACAACAGTAAAGGGATCCCAAATATATTTAATTACTTTTTTTCTATATTTAAAAGTCCCAATTGAGGCCCAAAATCACAAAGTGTGACAGATATATCAAACAATACTGGCAAAAAGAAAGTTTCCTTAGATGCAGAAGGGGTTTGTGCATTTATTGAATATTTTGGACGAGATACCGTACGGATGCCATCATTACACATACAGGACCTCTGATTGGGTGAAATGATTTTTGGAACATTATATAATCTGCTTTTTAGGAAGTATTTTGTTGATCTAAAAGATGATCCAGAGAAATGAGATGCACCTTAAATACTTGTCAATGGGATATCTGTTTTTTGCTTTATTATTATTATTATTATGTGGTATGGGGGATTGATGCAACAATGTAGAAAGAAATGTAGAACAAAAATGAAGTGGTATGAATTGTTTAATTTAATGACCGATAACTGCTGAATAAAAATAGAGTAAAACCACCAACTATTTGAGTCTTAATAAAGTCATGATTTTTTACAGAACATACTAAAATTTATTGATTAATGAAAAGTATGTCTCATGTTTAAGACACCAAATGAGACAATAGTGAATAATCAAAAAGTAATACAAATGTACAAATTATTTTAAAAAAGACAAATCACATTTCTAACAAACTGGAAAAGACTAAACTCGCCATACTTAGAGAAACATTTGTGTGTTCAATATTTACACAGTTATATGGTGTGCTGCAATAGGGCCTACAGCAGCCCCTGTCGTTTCAGATCCTCGTAGGTCTTCTTGTTGACCACGTTTCCACTGGAGTCTTCATATTCCTCCTGCAAGGCAATAAACACACAAATCATTCAATTAAACTAAACTGCAGTAATTTCAAAAACTTGACTAATCTTTCAACCTCCAAAAAAAATGTTACTTTTTTTTATAATAATAATAATAAATCCCACAGCAAAAGCAGAGCGTAACATTAAACCTGATGCTCGAGGCAGAGCAGAACGTGTCTCTGTTGATCATAAAGTCTTCAGAAACTCACCTCAGTGTCGGGCTGCCATCGCTCCAGTGCTTTCTGTGACTTCAGCTTTGACCAGACTATTGCAGGAAAATACAAGGACCGATAACATTAGGGTCACTTTCCAAAACAATCCCATTTGTTTTTTATTAACATGGACAAATAATCATTTAACCAAATACTAACACCAATGATATTAAAGGCATTTTTCTCAGCTCAAGTAGTTTGTCTTAAAATGCCCCTATAAAGGATTTTTGTAAATGACCTTTCATGTAAGGGTAGAAAAATTAATAATTTTTTAAACAAGTCACAAGTTGTTTCGTTGTGACATCAGAACGGTCCCCACATGCAAACCGAGGCATTGAGAACTTTGTAAGTGTGCGGACAGTTTAATAAGAAGATACTTTATAAAGACAGTCCACTTCGCATATACAGGCAGGAGCCATCTTGGAAAACAGTCACGACCAGTCGATGTACGACAGCCGTGCTCATCGAGTTGAACTGTGATCTCTAATGGGCCTTTGTTTCCGGAAGAAAGCACTGAGCGCATAAGAGAAGCACTGAACGCAACAGAGAAAATAAGAAAATTGGTGTACCTGCGGACATTGTAAAGCTATGGACACCGAACAAGAGAGTGAGACCTACAGTAATAATTTCTGTATCTACGGGCCAATTTGAACTTTTAAATCCACTTCAAAACGGTTCAACTAAAGCTCAAAACCTAACAATATACAAAAGCATTCAGCAATTACCTATATTTCTACATTAATACAAAAGGGGAAGCTTAGGAATAATTCTCTACTGTAATAATAATAATACATTTTATTTAGAAAAGCGCCTTTCGAGGTACCCAAGAAAACTGTACAAAATTGGTGTAGTAAAGACCATACAAACAGTACACTACATAAACAGTACACTGTGAAGTACACACTACATAATATGCCAAGATGGAGAGACAATATAAACACCCTCAAATGGCATACATGAGTGCACTGAACAAGAGGTCAAGACAGTGCAAGCAAAACCAGCGGGCTGACCTTTACAGTCGATGGGGCCGACAAGTAAGATAAACTAAAAAAATGTGTTTTTAAAAATGGTTACACTTGTACTTTGGAGAATCCCAAGTGGAATAATGTACGTAAGCACCGTAATGTAACCTTTGACCAAGAAACATACGGCAGTGAGTTATAAAGAGCAGACTGCTTTCACTCTTATTCTGTAAAGAAATTCGACAAAAGAAAACGCTGTATAACGCTGCCTGCTTTAAGAGTTTTATGAGTGTGTTTACTGGGGGGACCTTTGCCAGTGTTATGGAGAATGAGTGTATTTGAGACACGTATGCAGTGTTTTGGTGATTTTAGTGAATTTTGAATGTGAAATTAAAGCTGCGGTAGGTAACTTTTGTAAACAAATATTTTACACATAATTGTCATTGTGTCCTGCCAGTAGAATATGAGACCGATAATCTGCGAAACAATCAAGCTCCTCCCAGTGGAAACACACCGCTCCCTGTCAGGAACAACCAATCAGAGCCAGGGGGAGTGTCTTAGCAGTGTCAATCACACTCATGTACGCTCTGATCACACCCCTCTCTTGCACAGCGGGCGCCGTACCGTTCATCAAACCAAACTCAAGATAGCCGTTGTGCTGCAGCTTACTAACGGCGGAGAAACAACCTAAACTGGCAACTTACATAATGATTTGTGGACCAAGTCTGTAGTCAAAGTATAGGCTGGCCTAAGTCAATGTAAAGCATATTGTTGATGTTTCATTCCTACTGGTGAATAGGTCATATAACTGGTTATCCGCCATCATCGGTGGCTGTGTTTAATAGCCTGAGCGTTCACGGCAGGCTCCGCTCGTTTATATGTTCAGACTAAGTCAACGGTTTCGATCCCTACTGGAGCTTTAACTGCTGTGCCAAGTTGAAAGTTGGTAGGAGAATTGTGTGAAGAGTTTTGAAAAAGTGATTTGAGAAATGTGTCTGACTGATTCTTAAAAAAATAAAATAAAAAATAATAAATAAAAAAATCCAGTTGTCAACTAGCTGGATATTTCATTATGAACACTACAACATATCCATTAAGAATTAGTGTACTCACGGGATACTGCATCCTCAATCTGGGTGACGTTGGCAAAGTGGGCTGTATTAGGAATACCCAAACAGCGCATGCCATGTGCATGACGCCACTCCTGAAACGGAGAAAGCAGATCTCACTTCGCTGTCATTCAAACACTATACGACAGCCACTGCAATTAGTACACAAGACCGTCTGCATTCACTTATATCTATTTATAATAGCACATTCTATCCCTCATATTGGAAAAGCACAGTTACGTTATTTGTTCATTTACAACTTCATATTTATACAGTTTTCTATGTAATTATAGAAATTAGTAAGTAAAATGAGATCCTGCTCTATAAATACATTGACTGGTATAGAGCAATTTGTCTTGGACACTTACTGCAAAGTGTCTTTGGAAAGCTTTGGGTCCTCTGTACGTGTAGTTCCCGCAGATCTCACAGTTGTAATTGATGTTCAGACCGTGCAGCTTGTACAGCCAGTATGGAATTGGCTAAAGAGACAAAAGGCAGGGTTAATGATCACAACAGTCCCATTTAGCTTCTGGACAGACTGGAATCAATTAATCATCTCAACATCTACTTTTAACGAACTTTCCTTTAGCCAAACCTTCCCACTACAACCAAACCAAGCCTACCTTTCCATCCCAGCCGAGCGGCAGGTTTTTGGGGTTGTAAATGATCTCATTATCTTCATCTTCACTCTCACTTTCACTGGGCTGCTCTTCATCCTCCTCGTCTCGCTCCTCTCCTGTGCGCGCCTGCTTCCTCTGAACGTTCTCATGGGTCAGCTGCCTTTGTTCCTACAACAAAATACATGAGTTTCGAGTTATCACAGCAACGTCCATAATAGACGGCACCTTACCAAAACTAAGTGGTAACCAGAGCAGAACACTAGCATACGCGTGGGGACATGGTGGCCATAAAGGGATGGACATGGTCAGACACAATGCTCAAGTAGGCCGTGGCATTTAAACGATGCCCAATTGGCACTAAGGGGCCTAAAGTGTGCCAAGAGAACATCCATTACACCACCACCAGCCCAACAGTGGGAACAAGGCATGATGGATCCATGTTCTCATTCTGTTTACGCCAAATGTCCCATCTGAATGTCTCAACAGAAATCAAAACATTTTAAGTCTTCAACTGTCCAGTTTTGGTGAGCTCTTGCAAATTGTTGCCTCTTTTTCCTATTTGTAGTGGAGAATGAGATGAGTGGTGCCCGCTGGGGTCTCCTGCTGTTGTGTTTTTACTTGGTAACTGAGTAGATTGTGAAATACTCAGACCGGCTCGTCTGGCACCAACAGCCACGCTCAAAACTGCTTAAAATAACCCATGAATTAAGGTTATGGAGTTCAAATATATTTTTGTTAATAAAGTTGTTTTTCCACTTTACACAATAGAGCCCATTGCATAAAGCCACAAATATCTTAACTATTTATAGACATACTGTAATTGAGTCATTCATTAAAAACAGAAAGACGTATTGTTTCGACCGTACTCAGAGGCTGTAGAAACAAGGCAGTGAAGTTTGTTACACACTTCCACACCCAACCGTTTGTTTTTTTGTTTTTTTGGTTTACTTATTCAGGAAATTGATTGTTGAAACATTGATTGAAATTAAGATTCGATTTATACAAAATAAAATTCACTTTAAAGAAAAGCTTTCTACAAAACAAAACTTAATGAAGCGGTCAAAATGACCGACTGAATAACTTTGCAACTTTAATAAGGATTAATCTACATTTTGTGCCTGGTAAAAATAGGCCTGTAAATATATAAGCATGTTTTTTTAGTTAGATATAATATACTGTATATTTTCATTTGCATTATAAGCACACCATCGTTCAATTTTTAAGTAATTCGTTTGTTCTTTTGCAAATTAAATATTGCTAAATTGTAGTACATGTGAAATTAGAGACTAAACACAAAACTATTAAAATGAAAGCAGGCAGACTTATTTACCCCCAAGATCTCCACATATTCATAAATCTGAGCTTCAAGAAAACCAATCTCCTTGTTGCGCTCCGAGTCTCTGCAGAAACAAAAGAAGAAAAAAAAAATCAAGTAAAATTGAACAGGCAAAGCATGGCTGGATCCAAGTAAAAACACAAATGTGAGTCCCTGCTGGTTTCCTGAACAGGGATGGCTTACTTCTTTGGTCCCTTGGCTTTGGGATTTTTGGCAAACAGTGAGGGGTCCAATGACTCCAGAGATTTGCCCTTAGTGCTGAACAGACGCTGTGCCCTCTCCTCGAGTGTACTACAAACAAAACATAAATCACACACTCTCTACCAGACATTACATTCAGACTCCAGAATCAGGGACTGTCAGTCATATGAATCTTTTATTTAAATTCAGTTAAAAGTGAAACTAGAATTACAGAGATTTCCACGAGAGCAGGACTTTACTCACCCTCCACATTTGAGGCCTAAAGCCATGAGAGCAGACTTCAACCTGTCCAGACCCAGAGACGCCAGCTCCTACAGGAACGAAACAACAATTCTGAGTTTTCAATAGAATTATTATGTGTGTGAGAGAACAAATTAAAACATTCTTAGATAGAAAACAGGAGGGAATCAAAGTAAACAATAATGTGATGTTTGTAACAGACAAGACTAGAGAAACGGACCTCCCAGGAAGAGAACGCAGAAAGATCCAGATGGGCTCCAGCGTGGGTCAGAGCACTACTCGTCTCTTTCTGCAACACAAAAACATTCAACTTAGTTCCTCATGCACTCATTTAATATAGGACAGAAGAACTACTCCTTAAATTCATAAAGAGAGCTAATGAACCCCAGGATAGGGTGGGGTACGGTATGCAGATATGGAAGATGCCACATGACGGTAGTAATACAGTGGTATAACCATAGAAACCCTAACCCTTATACACCTCCACAACGACAAAGCAGAAAAATACAGTCCATTTAGAAAGTCATAAGACTGAAATTAAATTGAAAAAATATTGAAAACATAAAACATTGCAATATAAAAATATCAGGCTTTGGAAGAGCATAAGACAGTTGAACAGCGTTTAGACGGTAGTTGATAAATGATAGTTAGTTAAATGCCCCTTTGCGCCACCTGGCGGTCATTTCGCGAACAACTTTGAATGCAACTGGTTTATTTTAGCACAAGTGGCAGCGGTGATGGGCTTCTGGTTGAGTACCTACACCTCACTATCCTGCAATACTTCTTTGGTAACCTCCAATGGAACATCAAAGGTTATTTCAGCAGTGATGATGAATATTAAATAATCAATAAATGGTCACGTGTGTTTGGAGAACATGCAGCCACTGCTGAAACACATGTAATATGATCTGTAGAGCTCATTATTGTCGTCGCAAACCCACCGGCCAGCCTGGGAACATCCCGTTCTCCCACTTCTTCTCAAACTCGACCAGGATCTTTCCATAGAGGTCATTCTGATCCAGGAGAGGCTTGACCCGATCCGTGTATTCCTGCAGGTACTCCAACAACATCTCCAGATACCTGCAAGAGCAGACACAGCTCACTGCTTTGGTCCATGGTGACAGCCTACGCTGTAAAATTATATGATTTAAACTAATAATACATGTTTGACAAAAACAAGTTTGATAAAATGATAAACCTCACATTACAGCCTTATAAAGGATCATTTATATCTATCGATATTATTTTTTTCAGTCGAAAAGTGAAGTGTGAAGGGGATATGTTTTTAATGACCCTAAAACTATACTAAAATATAAAAATAAGGGGAAAATGTTTTTACTTTAACTATGAGGGAGAAATAAAAAAAATAAAAAAACTATACTTGGTTAAGATATTTATATTTATCTGGACATCACCTTTGGCCACTACTGTAAATAATAATAATATATATTTGGTCAACAAAAATAGCAAATCGACTGAAAATACAAATTCACTCACTCTTATGGAAAACCAAAAACCTATGAATATGACTAAAAATATATATTTTTATTATTAGTATTAAATAAAAACGCATGTAATTTTTATTTCGATCGGTTGTGTATGGTATTAAAAATGAGCAGCTTTCACATACTTCTTATACTCAGCATTCTTCCTATCTTTAGAGATGTCAAAGAGCTGATCGAATGTTGACAGATAAGTGACATACTCCAGTTTCTAGAAGAGATCAATAGACAAAAGCATTAGAATCTTTTACTCAATTATTTTAAGGCAGACAATTCAAATAAACCAGTAAATCAAACAGTACCTCAACTCCTTTCAGATTAGTGTACTTTAGGTAGCAGTCGTGGAGATCCAGGTAACGCCCGTAACCTTCTTCATCAGTGAACTCCACCAGATCTGTGATCAGCAAGAAGACCCGTTTACACCAAGAACAGGAACTAGAACTACACTACGGTCCACACCAAAGGATATCATTTTCTGTTTGTTTTAAGCGCGCGCTGCAGTTATAACGTCTTCCGCTTTAAATGCTCAAGCTCAATGTTTTTATCATTTATCAACAACAACAAAAGTTGTGAAAGTGTTTCCATCTTTCTCATTATTTTGTGTACTTATTGCTGTAACTGTGGTGTGAGACTTCTCTTTTAATGATTAGACCCTACAAACTAAATCAAGACTTATAAAAAAAATTAAAAGGCATTTCTTTAATATTTAGGGTTAATTCCTAATCACTGTAGGTATTATAATGTTCTATTATATGCCGTCTCATTAGTGATGATTGCCTTATCAAACACCCCTTCCAGTCCTCAATACTTACTTTGTGCCTCCTCACTAGGGTTGTCTTTGGCTTTCATGAGCTCTTCAAACTCCACTGACATGGGCACACAGATCTGGAATAGACAAGTGTATATTTAGAGTAGAGTGTATATTTAGCAAAATCATGCAATTCAGAACAGGGTGAGAGTGAAAGACAGCAACGTCAGGTCTACCTCATTAGGGTGTTTTCTGTGGAACTCCTTGATCTGTTTGAGTCGGTTGTAGAATTCAGCAAACTCGTTTGGACCAGAGATTGCGTTTAGCTCATCCTTCCTCATTCTGAAGAACAGACACACAACACAGCCATGTTATCACAGACAATGAGGGAGATATATTTCGAAACGGATTCAATTGTCCTCGAGAATGTTTTACCCATCTTTGTCTTCATACAAGTCTCTGAGGTTTGCGCTCACTTCCATGTACCTCTGCATGTAGTAAATAACACAAACATATCAGGTCTTTGACTTTAAAATGTGTCCATAACTGTGACATTAAATGAATGAATGAACAACAGATGAATCTTACATCCAGCATAGCTCTCACTCGATGATCAGAGTTGATCTGGTCTCTCAGCTGTTGAACAGAAAAAGGAACATTTATCAAATAAATAATACAGCATGTGACTTCAACCAATCAGATATTAGAAATTATATAATAATTATATAATGCTTGTGAAAATGGCATAAATTATTAAAACATACAACGGTGTGATTGTTTACACATGAAAATAACTAGTTTGAAGGAATCATATCAGGAAAACATAATGTTCATTTTGTTCTAGCTTACATTGAGGTGACAGGGACATAACCGTGCATTGATGGTACGTAATGTTTACAATGGTATTACTATTACGTTATTTAATAGTAAAGTTCAAATTATGTTTGTAACTTTTGAAACATTTGAAGGTACTTCAAAATACCATGGTCGTAAAAAACGGTAGCTACAGAAGCAAAAGCAGGCTACGTCAATTCATGTATTAGCATAATTTAAATTCATTCGCAGATCTGTAAGATTACCGTGTTTTTTTTCGTCAGCATCTCCTTCGTTTTGGCGTCCATAAGTCTCTCTTTCTCCTCGTGGTATCGACGCTGTTGCTCTAAAATCGTTTCCATTGTGATTTACTAAATTCAAAGTACCTAGTTTATTCAATTGTTATTTAGTTTAGCCTGCGTACGCGCGTGCAACTTACAACAGGAAATCGATCCCGAGTTCATTTCAGTCGGCAGGAAACATGAATAAGAGAATAAAGGTTCCGACATTCCGACAGGCAACTGAATGACACCATTTAGTCTTGTTATATATACAAGACTAACACACATTGATATGTAAATCTGAGAATTTGATAGGCATTTTACCATTCTAGATAATTAAAAACAAATAACATTTAGAATAGGTCTACAAGAATTCACCAAATCCCACCTGAATGAGAGAATTAGATTCTCTAATTAGATTAGATTATTTTCTAATCCCGTTTGAATTTTGCAATGAATGTGAACATATGTTGTTTGTGAATTTTTTATAAAATTTTTCGTGTAAAGAATGCTACAATTCAGCAGGTAGAATTTTCATACGGTTGGTGTGAGAGCACTTTGTGGACTACAACTCTTCGCTGCTTTCGACGCGTTTGATTACGTCACCACCACTAGCACACGGACCCCGCTAAACATGCCTGTCTTTGGTGCACTTCACCGCGTTTTCTTTCAGGGAGAGGACGAAATTTCGACTTTTGACTCTCGATTCGTGCCAATGTAGTTTACAGTGATAAACAAATAATAATAAAACATGTTTTCGTTTGATACTTACAGCTGTTTGGGGACTATTTTATGCTGTCTTTACATTTTGTAGGCTGTTGAAATGCTTAATAGAGTAGCCTAATGTCTCCTAATTTATTACTGTTCTTTGACCAAATTACAGAAAATAATCCAGTCTTGATTTAGATCTGGAGCAAACCTTTAGTAGGTGTTGTTAAATCATTAGCATGATCGGGAAACCTTTGATCCAGCAAATCTGGATTATCCTTATCCCAGAAGGGAGGATTCAGGTATCATAGTGTATGTATTACACACATTTATATTTGCAATTAATACATTTTAAGTCGACAATCTACTAAGCCTTTCAGTAAAGTTTAGAGATTTTGTACCCATAAAATTATTCCTTTCACAACAGTCATTCATCACTGAAAATGATGACAATCACTGCACACAAACCAGTAAGTAGTTTAACAAATGCATCCCCATAACACGAAAAATGTGTGGGTCAAATAAATGATCTTTTAAAAAAAAGACAAAACTCAAATAGAAAATTTCATTTGTTCCATTTTCAGTATCTTCAAATAAAAAACGTGACAGCAACATGGAAAGGTCCCGTTCTTCACCTAGCCAGCACTGTGATGCACAATCCCATTTAAACAGCTGGAAATCTGCTTTTGGAAAATGTTTATCATGATCAAACAGCGCAAATGATAAATACCGGATCATAGATAGAAAAATGTGGGATTTACAAATCTGGATCAAGACTACTTGTCTAATCCTTGGAATTTACATCAGTGGAAAACACCTGCAATGCAAACTCTGAATCGTGCAAATAACCACTCTATTACCTTGATAACTTGCATTTTACAGAACCCGTTGGTCTAAAACCAAAGTAAAGACGAATCACGTGACCATAGAAAGGTACTTTATTAGTATAAATGTACAGTTGTAGCACACGCGGTTTAGCGGTAGCGGTGCAGCTGCAGGGTGTTGCGTCTCTTCCAGGCCGCGCGACGAGAGCCGCCGATGGTGAGGTGGAACTTGTGGCCCTTGCCCAGACCGCGGCTCTTCTTGCCAGCGGACGTGAGCCCGCGCATCTCCCGGTGCTTGTGCACAGCCTTGGTGATCCATTGCGTGTCGGGGTTGCGCCGGATGGCTTTGTGGAAGGTGTCAATGAGGATCACTTCAAAGAACTTGTATGTGGAATCTTCACCGACCCAGTAAGAGTTCAGCACCCGCAGACCCCCGCAGTGACGGCCAGCGCGCTCCTGAAAACACACACACACACACAGCAGAGGGGTCACGACACCACACCTGGACACAGGCCACAAACTACACAGGTGTTCAACTGTGTACATTAAAGCCACTTGTATAAAAATAAAACATATATAAAGCAAGACTTTTCAAACCACAACAAATATGTGTATTGCAGAAAGCAGAGGAAAAGGTAAAGTACAAAACCAAATTAATCCAAAACATGAGACATGCTTTATATATTAAGGTCTCAAAATAACTTGCGAGATGCAGTTAATGCTATGCATCAGATGCTCTGCTTGTTGGCATCAGATACAGATGCTTATGTTGATGATGATAGAATGTAATTTAGCACATAATACAACTTCAGTATGAACACTGTAGGACATAATTGGACAGGGTGTATTGAAGTGTATAAATGTAGAATATATTTTAGATGGAGCAAGCATGAAGGAGGCCCTCTAAACAGTAGCCAATTACCTCCGTCTCGTGGCACAGACTGGCGAGTTACTGGCGCCCGTCCCACACTACAGGAGATTTAAAACCCCATCTGACGGCAGCTCACGCTTAATCAGTGCAGATTTACTCGAATCTTAAACATGCTCACACTACAAGATTGGGAAACCGCAGCGCATCACACACTACAGTGTTATTAAAGGGTTAGTTCACCCAAAAATGAAAATTAAGTCATTAATTACTCACCCCCATGCTGTACCAACCCCGTAAGACCTTCGTTCGTCTTCGGGACACAAATGAAGATATTTTTGATTAAATTTGAGAGCTGTATAACTACCACATTGGCTCCTAAGGGACTGCCTCTTGACGGCCCAGAAAGTCAATGAAGAAAATGTTTAAATATCCCAAGTGACTACCGTGGCTCAACTATATGTTTATCAAGCGACGCGAATACTTTTTGTGCGAAAAAACAAACAAAAATAACGAGTTTATTCGACTATTTCTTTTCTTCCTTGTAGGCCAGAGCGAGACTTCCTTAGATTTCCACGACGCATGCGCGAGAATTGCGATCTGAAGTAGTGTAAGCTGATGTGAGCAGATCGCAGTTCTCACGCATGCGTCGTGGAAATCTAAGGAAGTCTCGCTCTGGCCTACAAGGAAGAAAAGAAATAGTCGAATAAACTCGTTATTTTTGTTTGTTTTTTCGCACAAAAAGTATTCATGTCGCTTGATAAACATATAGTTGAGCCACGGTAGTCACTTGGGATATTTAAACATTTTCTTCATTGACTTTTTGGGCCGTCAAGAGGCAGTCCCTCAGGAGCCAATGTGGTAGTTATACAGCTCTCAAATTTAATCAAAAATATCTTCATTTGTGTTCCGAAGACGAACGAAGGTCTTACGGGGTTGGTACAGCATGGGGGTGAGTAATTAATGACTTAATTTTCATTTTTGGGTGAACTAACCCTTTAAGATCATCGTGCCAGAGGAAGCGGCTCACGTGATCTCACACAGCAGATCGGAAGCAGAAACGCGGATGTAAACAGAATAAAGTGATACGGTCGCCGTGACGAAGGAAAGAGAATTATTTTTAACCCATAAGAACCCGGACCATTTTCCCCTTATAGGAAGACTACGGGGCATTTAAAGAGTAAATGGAGAACTAAAACATGTTTCTGCTGTTCTTTAAATATAACAACTTCCTGTCAAAGACCTGTAATCTTACAAATGTGTCTCATTGGGCATTTAGGATACATTTATGTTACATATGTCACATTGGGCTTTTATTTTAACACATTTTGGAAAATAGATACATTGTCATTTTTTGTTTATTTTCTTTTCCACAATATTCAAAAGCATGTTGCGTAGATATTATGTACAATATTTATATTTATACCACAAGATAAATACAATTAAAAAAAAAAAACTTTTCAGAAGTGATAGTTTTTGCATTTTATTAGCTTAGCCACATGGCTGTGATGCTCACGTACCTCAGCGACGGACTGCAGGCTGCGCGCGAACTTGATCTGGTTGACGCCGTGGTGCACGGGTTTGCCGTACGTGGCACCTTTAGGCACGGGGCGCTTGCGACCTCCACGGCGCACACGTATACGGTAGATGACGTAGCCTGTTTGGGCAAGAGCACAGAGAGCTCAGATACACACAAAAACAGTTAAAGGACATTCAATTCAGTGGTTAAAATAACTGACCGACAAATATCAGCGATAACCAGATGAATATGACTATAAGACATCACTGTTTCAGCACCACACGCTACAAACATCTCATTATATTGCTATGCAGTGCATTTAATCACAAAATCAAATTCATAGGCACAATACATTTCCCAGAAATATTTAACTAAGTAACAGAAAATAAAGTAATGATCCAAAAAACCTGGGTAATGCTAAACTGTGTGGTTAATTCATTAGCACCTCAACCGCTCTCTCAAAAAATGTCTGAAATTAGTGACGGGTTTCGACGTCACAGTTCGTTACAGGGGTTGGGGAGAGAAACACTAACAATTACAAGATGATACACTCCGGTAAGTTGTACTTGTGTCAACCTCTCTTCGCCTCAGCAATGGGATTGTTTGATTGGTTTGAAAATCGTTTCACTCGTACTGAAGTGCTGTGTGTGATATATCGCCCAGTAAAGCCCGAGACACCACTCACTCACCCTGTTTGGCCTTGTATCCCAGTCTGCGGGCTTTATCGGGTCGGGTGGGTCTCGGAGCCCTGTGGAGGGAGGACAGCTGCCGGTACTGCCAGCACCGCACACGCAGCAGAAACCGCATCACGTCCGACTGCTTCTTCCTCCATAGCTCCTGCATGTACTTGTACGCTCCCATGATGCCTCACCTGTGACACCAAGAATTAAAGTCATGAAACCGCAGGATTAATGAACATACACGTGCAGACAACTTGGATGTTGATTTTATTCAGAAGTTGACTATGCTCCTAAAACTTTTACAAACACCATTTTACTCACCTGTGTTCACATTACATGAGCTCATTAATACTACACGAGCACTTACACTCTTAATACAACATCACAAGCAGCCTTACACACACACACACACACACTAACTCGACTCGTGTCCGCAGTGTACGGCATTATCACCCAAAATATGATGGGTCAGACATCTAATGAGCAGATCACAGCTCTAATCTGCAGGAGTCACAGTTTTAAGATCTTATATTACATATCCAAAGCAGTTGCTTAAAGGGAGAATAGCCATTAGCAGTGTGTGTTGTGGCGACTGAGTGTGACACACGTAACGTTATCCAGTCACGCGAAAACAACTCAAATCTGAAGTCACAATGATTTCGGAAACCCTTTAACATGCTATGCAAGAAAATGACATTTGGCATAATATAACATGTTTAATTCAGATCTGACTGAAAGTGGAAGAAACGTGCAAACTCGGCATGACATTAGCTACCTAATCTTCAAAGTTTAGCTTTAAAATGACTGTACATCACCCCTTATGGGAGAGAAATAATGGTTAGAAAGGACAGCTAAGATATTCCGCATTAAATACATTAATTGTGTGATCTGGATGTCATTAAACACATTGAGATATTTGATGGATTCTAAAAGCAGAAAATGAGAAAGTCTCGCTTACTTGATGGCGTACTAACCGGAAAGAGAGATGAGATTTACCCATAATGCTTTATTAGAGTTTTTCTTGCGAATTTCCGGTTCCGTTCCGTTAAACAGTTCTGGGAAATGTAGTCTGTATTTAAGAATTAGATTTTATAAGTCACAATCGTATTTAACCGAACAGATACACTGCGCTGAAACATTTTCATAACACATATATTCTTAAATCTCAAGTAATATATCTTTTTTTGTTTGTTTGTTGTTGTTTTTTGCCACCGTTCTCTTATCAGACCCCGGAAAACAACTCCCGGAAGGAACGTTTGATAACACCAGTCAGTCTAGCACACAGTGATGGTATTAAAAGTCTTATATTAACATTAATCTAATTTAACATTGATCGATTTCTTCGATCATATGTTTATTGTCAAGCAATCCGCGAAAGGTGAGTTATTGAGTTATTGTTTAGTAATGAATGCATGTCTGGTCTCAAGTTAAGACAACTGGTCAATGCCTTTAACCATCATTATATAATATAACAAACACTATACTGTGAATTATGTTTATTTTATTTAAGCTATGCAATATTTAATGTAAATGTAAATATATTTATCACTGCCATGCATGATGGTATCCAAAAGTCTGTAACCACATTAAAAATCAGTTTTGCATTGAAATCTAAAAATATATAAATAAATAGAAAGACAGAAAAAAAATCATTGTAACATTTAAAATAAAGAAACGATTGCATCGAGGTCAATAATAATCAGTGTTCCTGGGAACCTAATGCGAATTTCTTGCTTCGATTGCTAAAACATGTTAGGGAACATGAGCATCATATAAAGCATAAGCAAATAATTAAATTATGTTTCCCCCCAGTTTAAATGGTTACATTGTTATTTATACAAATAAATTAAAAATTTAATTTAATAAATGATGGAAAAACTAGAAAACTAAGCATTTTTGCCTAATTTGACGTTCACCTGTCATGTTTTTACACTGCTGCTCTGCTGGTGGTTCTGGTTGTGTTGTGTGTGTGTGTGTGTGTGTGTGTGTGTGTGTTTGTTTCAGACTAGGGAACTATGGGTAAGGGTTGTAAGGTTGTGGTTTGTGGTATGGCATCGGTGGGGAAAACAGCCATCCTGGAGCAGTTACTGTACGGCTCTCACACTGCAGGTACGTGATCCGTCCATAAAACACAGTGTTATGAAGGTATAAGTAGACATTAAATGAAACGGGTCCTGTTTCAGGTGCAGAAACAAACGACACTCAGGAGGACATATATGTGGCGTCGGTGGAGACGGACCGCGGCGTGAGGGAGCAGTTGCGTCTGTACGACACTAGGGGGCTCCGCGACGGGCTGGATCTGCCCAAACACTTCTTCTCCGTGGCCGACGGCTTCGTGCTGGTCTACAGTGTGGACAGTCTGGAGTCCTTCAGAAAAGTCGAGCTCTTGAAGAAGGAGATAGACAAGTCCAGAGACAAAAAAGAGGCAAGAAGATTTAAAATACTAATATATATTTCTTTTAGTGATTTCCATGAGAATTATGGCCCAATTTACAATTCTTTGGATTCTGGAGTAAAGTAGGACGTGGACAATCTGACTTCACCCCAGCGGACACCCGTGTTGATGTGCTGTGTGTGCTTGTGCAGGTGATGGTGATCGTGCTGGGGAACAAGTGTGACCTGCGCAGCGAGTGTCGACAGGTGGATCAGGACGCTGCCCAGCTCTGGGCTCGTGGGGAGAAGGTCAAACTTTGGGAGGTGACCGTGACCGAGAGAAGCACACTAATCGAACCCTTCACCAGCCTCACCAGCCGCCTCACACAGCCTCAGAGCAAGTCTGCCTTCCCTCTGCCCGGACGCAAGAGCAAGGGAACCCCATCCAACGACATCTGAAGTCACAGCACAGTTCCAGCTCTATAATCTGCAATCAACATGTTTAAGGGCTTCTGATGGGGAAGATCCATTTACACACAAATAAATGCACTACTGTTTTAGGTCATGTTTGTCCTCAGTGATGTGGAGAAGGTAGGACACAGATGCACTCCATAGTGAACTGCTGGTTTAGTGTGCTTGGTTTACCATCACGAGAAGTGTTTTTGGTTACACTTTACAATAAGGTTTGTTCAAACCAGAAAACTACATCAGTTATTACTATAAATAGTACTAGTAAATGTTAATCTCAACATTTATGATTAAAATCAAGTTGCATCTGCTAACATTAATGAACACGAGCTCACATGAACTAACAATAAACAGATTTGTAATAATTAATGGTAAGAAAGATTAATAAGTACGGTAACAAATGTATTGCTTACTGTTAGTTTATATTAGTGAAGTAAATTAGTGAAGTAACTAATGGAACCTTATTGTGAAGTGTTAATGATTTAAAAAGTACTAAAACCGTAAAACAGGTCATTCTCGTTGACATTGAGGTTTTGTAGTTATTCTCAATAAAACACTACTGCTTTTTTGTTGAATCTGGCAGTACAACTAATCCTAATATGATGATTATTTATCAATTCAATTTCAATTTTTTTTTCAAACTTCAATCTAACCTGGACATGAGAATCCCTAGTTGCATTTATGCAAAATGGTCTAATGGTATGGTATATATATATATATAGAGGTGAACTTGAACTTCATTCAGCCAGCAAGTGCTTTAAAATTAGTTAATAAATATATGTAACATTAGGTTGTATATTAAAGTTATGCAGTTTGATGTCTTCCAGTATTATTTCCAAATACAACTATAATCGTAGTTTTAAAATCCCAAAGCGACGTATCTCATGTAGCTAGTGGGAAGAAGTCGTGTGTAGTCCAAAAAGATAACATGCGTAATGAGTGTCCCTGCTATAGCAGCTCGTGGAAATCTCCAATGTTTAAAACTCACAAATTGTAAGATCCTTCTTGTCTTCGCACATGTTCTAATGTATATAACAGATTTAAACAAATACTTCACTTATGCACTTTGTAATGTTTTGATTCAACAAAATAAATATTTATTGACTGTCTTTTTTTCTGCTTGCCGCTGCATTTCAGTTCATTAAAAAATGTGCACATCAAAGTTGCTTTAACAGCATTCTGGAAGCTCCTGTAATGCAGGATATCTTAATCATTTCTTTGATTTTGGAGTGAAATATGCTCTATAGATGTTCTTGGCAGGCTTTGTGACATGTAGTAGAAATATACAAGTGTTTTTCCACCTGAATTATTGCATTGTTGTTGACATGAGAGAGACTGCACGATAGTGTACACCAACTTCCACTTTAATATTGGTGGGGAAAATACATACATGGAACAATCTCGCTAAAGGCTCGTGCCGTGATTTAATTTGACAAGAATGACAAAGCTTCAAAAAAAGATTTACAACAAGGCGGCAAAGAAAACACATTAAGATCCATTTTTGTCAAATCATGATGCTACTTGAGCCAAGGGAAACAAACACAACAACAAAAATCAAAGCTGGGAAAGACGAAATAATTGAAATTTAAATTGAATTTAAATTCCATCATAAAACCCCCCTGTATCTGCCCGGACCCCCCCGCCCCCCCGCACACACACACACACACATACACACACTCGGAGGGATCATGTGGCGTAGCGTTTGGTCCACTGTTTGGCTATCCTGTCGTGCTCGGGTCTGTTGGTGGTGTACTGCGTGGCGATGCTTCCTACCAGCGGGTCAGCTGTAGAACAGGCACATGATTCTTCAGGTTAGAGACGAGAGTGAGCTACATCTACAATCTATACAGGCAGACTCCTACAGTAGCGTCTCCATCAAAAGCGACTGAACTGAAGTCCCTTGACAACTCGCAGGGAGTGGACAAAAGTGATGTCAGCTGGGGATTTGTTTATAATGACCCTACATTTTACACAAAAATAAATATAAATATGAGGGAAAACATTAAACTTATATTTATCAGACAATTAATTGGCAAAAAAAGAAAAACAAAAAGCTTACAAGACAAAACATGCATTGAATACCACAATCTTTTTTTAAAATTTAGTTTTTGCACGTGTTCATGTCTTAGTATGACAGCCTGGCCAAAGATTATATAAATAATTGACTCCACACACAACTACGCAACATGCTTTTGAAAATCTTAAAACACATTTTGAACAATATTTGAAAAAAGGGTAAAAATAAAAACTTTCCTAAGCTGGACATCACTTTTGGCAACTACTGTATTTAGCCCAAAGGATACTTCAGTTTCTTCAATGTACATAGTGCAAACACAGACAGATTTTTCTAATAGCAACACAATACTATAAAATCAATCACAACAATACTACATATATTGGGTGAATGTCCATTTGAAATGGATTGAATTTTTAAGCAACACTTTGCTTTTATAATTAACTAAACGTAGCATCCATTCATCTGAAACGTGCTGCGTTTTATAATCCAAAGCGACTTTTATGATCAAATTAATGCCAAACACGCAAGCATTGATTTGGATTGAACTTATGTGTTGCGTTTTTTCTCTAAAAAATGTTGACCTGTGAATATGGTAAATACATGTATTCAAGCCTTCAGATAAAATAAACTGTCGTGACCCGTTTAGTTTTAGACCCATTTCTGGTTTCAGCCCAATTTTCATTTTGATGCTTCCCTAATTGCTTAAATAAAATGGAAAAACCCGTTATGCCAATTCCGTCCGGTTCGGATTCATGGCCGGTGGACTGTTGCATCTCTGAACCGTTTACTCATGAGGTAAAGGTGAAACGCACAGAGCGCTCAGACATGAGGTGAACTGAAAATGTGTGTACGCAGTTGTATACATGAGCATTAAGCGACTGCATAAATGCCCACACCTGAAACTGCCTTCTCTATAGTCTAGGTCAAATAGGTGGAGCTCCAACACACTGACAAACACTGGAGCTTCAGCCCATGACCAGCACATCCGCTCTTCCACATGGGTGAGCATCTTACCGGGGTTACAGTCCGTGAGGAGAGAGCAGATGGACAGCAGCACTTTGGAGATGGTGAGTGCCGGGCTCCAGTTGTCCTTCAGGATGTCCAGACAGATCACGCCCTGACTGTTGATGTTGCAGTGGTAGATCCTCGTGCGAAACGTCACCTGACAGATCAGGACAACAAATCCGCATCAAGTGACTCATCAGAGAACTTAAACTGGGTTAGTTCCCCCAAAACTGAAAATGAAGACCTGCAAACTCCTCCGAGTAAAAGAGGGGCCAGTGGGTGGTACGTGCCCCTGCTCAGATAGAGTCTAATGGTAACTATTCAATTCTTAAAAGACATAAGCGGGGGTGAGGGGCCTGATGATCAAACTCTACAGACGCTCATAAAAAAGTCATTTATTTGATTAAAAATACAGAAAACCCTATTGTGAAATAATTTAAAATAACAGTTTTCTTCTTGAATAATTTTAAAATGCAGTGTATTCCCTTCCCTGTGATGCAAACGCTGGATTTCCAGCACATTTCATATCATCACTGTTGAAAACAGATGTGCTGTTTAATTATTTGTGAAAACCGAGTGTTTTTTCAGGATTTTTTGAAGAATCAAAAGTTCAAAAGAACACATTTAATTGAAATTGATTTTTTGAAGAGTGTAAAAGTCTGTAACTTGATAAATAAAATACATTGTTGCTAAATAAATGTATTAATTGATTTTTTTTAAAAGTTACTGATCCCAAACTGTGTGAACAAAATCATTATGCTGTCAGATGTACGTGTGCATTATTAATATTGATGGGGGGGGGCAAGGCTCTGTATACCTTGGGTGGTTTGAAGGGGTAGTCCGGCGTGAAAGCGATGTCCAGGAAGAACACTCCTCCCTCATACACGGACCCCGGGGGACCCAGGATAGTGGACCTCCACTCATAGATGTTGTCTCCTTTAGGGCCGGCACTGACAACACAAAGGGTCAATCGCACAAAAGTCTGTTATATCTGTAGAATTTTAAGCAGCTTTGTCTAGAAATACATCAAAATGGAAAAACTGTGTTCTACAAACCAGCGTGTTATAATTAAGACAATACATTTAACTACTATGGTAAGAAACACCATAGTATATATATATAGTTTGCAATATTAAGCGGAACAACAAGCTTTTTAGTACAGTTAAATATATATAAGACTGTTTTTAAAAGGTTAAATTACGGATCTGAAACTTCACAGAAGGAACTTCATTTACAGCTTTTATAAAAGTCAGCTAAACGCATCTGTCCCTCGGCGTTTTCAGGGCAGTGCAAATAAACTGTCCAAAATATATATCCTAAAAATAATCTGCACGGCAAATTTAGGCTCAAGTTTACCCAGCAACAAAACTTGACTCAAAAAATAATGAATGAATACATTTAGCAAGAATGTATTAAATCATCAAACTTTTATGTAAAACCATTTGTTACACCAGATTCCAATCTGAAATAAAGCAGTTCTTTTAAACTTTATATTCATTGAAGAATCCACACGAAAAACACAAGCTTCAAAACAGATCTCTCTCTCTCTCTGTCTCTCTCTCTCTCTCATTAAATTCCCTCATCATCACATATTACTAGCAAACAACCAAAAATCCTCAGAATTTGACTTTGCTTCATTTGCAAATGTCTGTTTTAAAAGGCATGTGTTAGTTTTAGACTGTCCATGTTAGCAGGATACAGACAGTTTTGCACTGAACACATTTTTGCTACAAGATTGCACTATACAAACATTTATCGGTATGGTTAATAAAACAAAAGGTGCGGATATTAAAGACATCTACTGCTTATGTGAGATGGGAAAGACCAAACGCAGTCGTATGTCCCACAGCTGTATCAAACACACACGCAGTCACAGCAGCACTGACTACATTATGGAGACAGGCTATTTCATTATATTTTTGCATTTACAATTATTTCACATTCAACTGCAAACCTACGCAAAGCAAGTGTTCAGCTCTTCACCAAACGTCCCATGACAACCAAACCAAGAAGAGCAGCTTAACTTCGTCATAGAGGATCACTGAAGTCTGTCAGATATTAGGCCGACAGAACACAACCTTCTAACTTCAAGGCTTTATATCCGTGCACAGATAACAGATAACACTGATCGATTAGACGGCATCAATGTCTCCAGATGCAAAGCGACGGCTCTGTTTAATGTAGTCGAAAGTTTGAGTGGCAAAACAAGCGAAAGCGCCGAAGAACAGCAGCTCTGAAACACGTTCTGTTTGTCCTACAACAACCTCTGAGCTAACATCATCTATAAACACACACACACACGGACACACACACACACACTTGTCTGACAACATCAAAGGTCACAGGATCCTCTGGGGAATTTACAATGCCTACTTTTGCTTTGAGACACAACACACACACACACACACACACACACACACACACAGCCAGAGGTCTTAAAAAAAAAGAACAATACAATAAACACCATGAGAGGAATATAGCGCTGCTCAGGCTAGACTATTGCTCATTCAGGGTTAGTGATCTGATGAACTACAGACAACAAACAAACCTCAAATCACATGGTTCGTTCTCCTCGGTAAAGTTGGCATCCCATTAAACAAAATAGGCCTAATCCCCAAATCGATGCTATTAGTTTCTGCTGATTTGTGGCGCTGGGCTGGCGTAGTGTTCGAGATATTAAACACTACTGTTTTGGGTATTTCCCATCACTCTCCACCCCATGTTGTTCAGATCACTCCAATAGTTATTAGTGGTTTTGTGCCATTAAAACAAACACTGACCGTTTCCTTCCACAGATCACAGAACAATTCAGGAGCTGTACAGTCACTCCAGCCCATTTCATTTCAATCACACAGAACTGCTATCATCCGTGCGTGTGTGTGTGTGTGTGATTAGTGCCCGTTTGTGCTATTAAAATGAACATTGTATTTATATGAACTAAGGTTAGGGTTAGGGTTAGGGTAGGGGGAAAGACAAACCCCACCCCCGCAGAAGAAGATCAACGCCTACTTCAACACGGCCGGTTTAGCCCCGCCCACCCCCGCATTCACGCATTACACGCATAGCTAAATAACATAGATGCCTACCTCGTGATGACACACTGGATCGAGCTAGCGAGCGATACAGAATATTGTGGAAGAAGACAGTCTCTGCATCAGCTTCCTCTGGACTCCAGTAGGACTGCATGGATAAACTTTATTTATAATGACTGATGAGGGTAAAACATCATCGTCTGTTTGGCCAATCATTCGCCATTTTACAACATTGGACGTTTTCAAAACACTGACGGGTGAGTTGAAACTCATTATAATATGCAAAACTGTTGTCCACTCACAGCAGTGGGCGTTTACTTCCAAGTCTTCGGCGCGAGACGCCCATTAAAACCAGCGTTATTCAGCTAGGCTCAAAACTAGGGTAGAAAATAGCCGATTACTGACTCATTTTGATGTCGTTGAATGCAAACGACGAATGCAAGCGAACGTCATACGTTGACCTCACACAACAATACAATAAAATTTAAAAAGCCAGTTCATGACCCCTTGAAACATTTAACATTCCTAAGCGTCTTACAAAATTTGAACAAGAGCAACTTGTCAAGAGCCAACATGACAATCAATGATACCAACCACACTCTGTTATACTGTATTCTCTGGAAAAGTCACATAAATTATACATTTTTTACATTTATTACCAACACAAACGCATCAGATCGTGCTGTTCTGGTGAGCATTTCGTGCTCAGGGGGTTATACTGGAGCTCTCTGGGTCAAATATATATAACACTTTCCTGATAATCCACTCTTAGACTAAACTAAATTAAAGTTCATTATCATGCTTATCCCTCACTCCAGCTGGGTTATCTAGAACAGGACACAGCTACAGCACCAACCACACTTTGACCTCTCTGAATCAGGTACATTCATGTATGCAACTGATGCCAACCACATACAATTAAAGAAGAGCTAGAGGATACACTGCAACTACAACCAAGACCAAACATTTCAATAGGAATCTGTGCAGTTCGGAGTCGAATGGACAATGCCCTGAGCAGAGTTTGCACGTCACACAAATTTGCCATCTTCACCAACAAAAAGATGTTTTGTTTGAAAGCGACTTCTGCGCTTCATATAAATTGACAATAGACGATGGACCTTTTTTGGCCAATGATGTCTCGCTTATGTGACCTCTGTTTGCTGTATGAAGTCTGTCTGTTGCATCTGGTTCTTCTTTAATCATGATCCAAACATTGATACCCACGAATGCAGGTGGAGAATTTCAATTAAAGCCAAAGCGTTCCCTTACCTGCAGTTGGGTGGGGGGTCCAGCATGATGTCAGCTAGCTCTTTCTGAATCCTGAAAATAAACATGAAAGCGGTGAAACCCGTCGTCTGAGAAAGAAAACCTCCTGCCTAAGACGACGTGACGCCGCCTTCAAACCACTGCACTCGACGACAAAACATCACAGGAGTCCTTTTGGCATTGATGGTCTAGTCAGAATAATTTAGGTTAATCAGATCAAAGACAAATGAGTTCCAGCACCACACTTGTTTTATGATAGAAATGTTATACGACAGACAGCAATATCCAGTCAAATAAAGTACTCAACTTTGTCTAAATTTGCTATTTTAAATGAAAAAAATGGCTACGTTTTAAGTTAGTAGGGCTGTGGCGAGACGTTCATCTCACGAGATGAGACACAAGATTGGGTTCACGAGAACGAGACGAGATTTTTGCACAATTTTTCAAAAAATTCTCAATGACAAAATTCATGACTGGATAAATAGCATGCAGGCACATTTTGCAATCAGTCTCTGCAATCTTCAGAGACTGCATTTTTGTTGTTTACGAGGAGAAGGTTTTCAGAATCGTCCACTTTGAAACCCGTTTTCAAAAGTTTGCGTTTTCAGCAACCAAAACGGTGTTGTGTGAACCTCCTCTAGATGTGACGAGAGCCATTTTCAACCTAGATGTTTCAATTATTATGTATATTTGAACTTATAATAGAATTTAAAAATAGTTCAAATTGATCATTTTATAGTATTTTTAAGTTTACCCCCTTAACCACCAAACATTTTATTTTTCAACGTATGTTTTCATTTCCATTTTGAAACGCTCTCTGTAGGTATTAAATATTTGCGAATCTTTAAGGCTCACTTAAATTTGATTGAAATCATTTGACGTGATGCTCGTCTGAATCCATAACGGAGTCCCTTTCACAACGCTCTTGATAACTTCTGGTGTGTAAAATCTTTGAGGCGACTGCGTGACCGTTCAGTACACAGTCTAAATATCGGATTTAGGACCACACATGGAAGTGGCACAGATCAGAATTGAAAAGATCAGATGCCATGTGGTTTGAGTTGTTCACACTGCCATGAGAACAACAGATTTGAGTCACGTATAAATGCATTTGCCCAGTCTGAAATAATCTAGCTCAGATCTGGGCTCTCCTCACCTTTTGGCGCTGGTGGAGAGGAGTTTGGAGGTCTTGCTCATGTTGGCTTTATCTCTCTTTTTCCCAGGTGTGTCTTTCTCCTGCTGCTGATGGGTGGAGGAGGATGAAGAGGAGGATGATGAACTAGAGCTGGCCCTCGAGTCCTCATCCGACATCCCGATCTACGAGAGAGAAACAAACATAACACACTTCCCTGAGAAAAACTGTGTACAACACTGTGTGAACAGAACAGCGTATCTACGCAAAGATTAAACAGTGTGTAACGATGCAGTGTGGTGTAACGCTGTGTGAGTGTGTAACATCGAGTGTTTCGACGCGGGTTTGACCTTTAACTCCAGATCAACAACACGGCCGATCCTGCGCATGATTACCCCTGTTTCATCCCAGAAAAACAGCAAAACCAAACCACCTCTAAACCGACAGACGTTAATCCGTCGTTTGTTTTCGTGTTGTGGATCCGACGCCGAATCTGAATCTGATCGAAACGAATCCGTCGGCGACACACGCGATCGATGACACGAGATTAAACCGAAGGAAGTCAAGCACAAACACGCAGTTCACCAAACTCAAACTTTACCCCGTCCCACAAATGCGGTGAATAGATAGTAAAAACACAGTAATTGTGTCGTCATCATAACTACGGGATCGTAGTTGCCTGAGACCGATCTTCATTTTAACATCGATGGGTAATTGTTTCTGACCCTTACCATCCAGACGAGAATAACGGCATCCTAACGCACCACCGACGTAAACATGATAGAAATGTGAAGTATATTGTAAGGTTTGAACGGTTGTGTACCTCTCTTTGTGTCCGTGTGTGTCCGTGGACGCGCGTGTCTCTCAGAGC
The DNA here is from genome assembly GCF_988280905.1 of Pimephales promelas. Taxonomy (NCBI): domain Eukaryota; kingdom Metazoa; phylum Chordata; class Actinopteri; order Cypriniformes; family Leuciscidae; genus Pimephales; species Pimephales promelas. The sequence goes on from NC_142786.1 coordinate 33,614,501, forward strand.
GGAAGTGCTGAGAGAGAGAGAGAGAGAGAGAGAGAGAGAGAGAGAGAGAGAGAGAGAGAGAGAGAGAGAGAGAGAGAGAGAGAGAGAGAGACAATTACGAGGCAATCAACATAATCTTTTCATATGAATCCACTCCAACTTATTTTATTTATAGTTTATATTATGTTTCAATTATTTTACACGTGTATGTATGTGTGTATTCTTTGTAAAGTACGTTGTATTTTGTAAATGGTGTTCAAAAAAATCACTATCGGAGAACACACACATATCTTTATTAATTATTGTTAGGCCTGTTGATTACATTGGTTGTTTATTTGGCAGGTAATAGGCTATTACTCGTTTATTTGCTCTTAACTATTTTACTGGCACAAAGGCGACGCCTCGATCTGGTCTGCACACAAACTCAAAACTATTTATATACGCCATCTTATGTCTTAATCTTATTACAAACTTGCATTATCAGTTCACAGTCTAAGTTGATAATGACTATTAAAAACTAGGCTAAACCAAAATATTAAAGTTACATTTGCCGTACAAAAGACATTGCAAAGTAATTAAACATCTATCTAATTTGGAGATTTTAAAGTAATGTTTATTTGAGTCAAGTCGTTTAACATATTAATATACAAGGCTATATGAAAGGCTCCTCACAATCACATGGACACATACAGTAAAGTTGCACACAAACATGGGAACTTGGAGACACAGGAAGTTTTTATTTGTGAAACTTTAATTTTCCATAAAGTAAATAAAGTTACCTAGTTTACAGTTTTTTTTTTTTGAAATAATAGGAAATCTGTAGTGATTGACCCAAAAACAGGTCACGTCCGAGGTTCTCAACTGTTTCTGCTTATAGTACATCAAGTGACTGTTCAACACTTACAGTACCACTCGTTTATCATTCAGCAATGAACAAACAAATATAATTAAAATGGCAGTGTAGGTTAATCATATTAACAATAATGGCATAGGCCCAATGATTTGTACAAAAGAGTGAATTAGGCTATTTCACTTTTAAAAGATAGCTAGCCTATTTATGTTGTTGTTGTTTTTTTGCCGCTGTTGTCGACCATCAGAATAGACTTGCAATCCACTTTTGGTCTTTTAAGAATAGCTTATTTATGGTCTTGTAGCTGTATAATATAATATAGACTGTTATAAGATATGAGGGACACACTTGTGATGTAATATTAGTTAGTGTGGTCAAGTTCCTTCCTTCTTCCAGGAAATGATCGCTGTTGCTTGATCTCATCATGTGCCTTTGTTTTATAGGAAACCCCCTAATATTCCATCTTCGATATTTGCAGAAACAAACACCTTCCTCACAGTTGGAAAGTGGAAGGAGAGCCGATCTACTTCCTGTCTGTGTCAGACTCTCGATGTGGTGTTGCACGCTGGATGCAGAGCTAGATGAGTGCAGCTCGAGGGAAACAGCGAGACGTCTTTTATTGATGTGGGCAGATAGCATGACTGCTGACAATCATAAGTTACACGCAACAACAGATGCCACTTTACGTCAAAAAGAGATTCATTACTTGCTTAGTTGTTTTGACTCTAGAAAGAGGAAATGACTTCATGCATCTCAGATGTTCTAAAATCACTGGTTCTGTTCACAATGGATTATTAGGTTTGACTGCAAATAGTGCAGTATAGGCCTACTATAGGCTCAATATTTTGTGCATTGTTGTCATGTTTAATTTAATGTGTTTTCATAATGGCTTTTTTTTTTTAAATTATATGCTTTTTTCCATTATTTACTTTCAGAAATGACAGTGAGTGGAAAAAGATGGGCCTTAGTGTCAGGATTTCAATTTTCTTTTATTATGTCATTTGAAAATGTTAATGTCACTATATTTTATAGTAATTATATTTTCTTTCTTTTGCCCAATAAAAAAAAACTATTTTTTCTTCATTTGAAATATTCATTTTGACAAGGCAAGAAGCTAATAAAAATAAAACTACATCAAATGAGGCGTGACTTATTACAACAAATCAAAATGATGTAGAATGTGATATTTTTAATAAACTACTGAAATGGTGATAAAGGAGAGATGCAAATTGCCTGTATGTTAACTGCCAATGAACAACAACAACAGATAATTTATTAACGTGCACATTAAGAGTTGTGATTGTCCGGCAATGGTGATATTATGGACTGTATACACAATTGTTGCATTGCAACTGCATTTGTGGTAATGAGTATGACGGTTGTGTCATAAACATTCATAAAGCTACTAATAATAGTGTTGTGGTTTTGATGCCTGTCATATTGAAAGGTGGATGGAAAATATTCACAAGCCACAGAGCACTAGTGACAAGACTATTAGTGTGGTTAAACGTGTGTTAAGCCATTCATTTACTGAAAGAAATATTAGATGTGGTAATAAACAGCAAATGTGAACAGGCTGACCAATACTGACAGCAGCCACTTGAACTGTACAAACACTTTTAGTCATTCAATTGCTTATTAGAACAATGTTTTCTCACAATGTGCGTTTTACAATAAACAGCATTTCATGAGATGTGCAATTGGTTGCATTTTCTCTTAAAAATTTGAAAAGGAAAAAACAGTAACAATTATATCAAAAGAAAAAACAAAATGAGTTTGTTTCATGAAATGGACACAAAAACCATCCATTTCATATTTCACAACAAATTAAGGAAAATAAGTAACATTTTGCACAAAAATAAAGCAATTTTTAAGACTTTTTGCAAATTACAGGAATGTCTGTCTGTGTGTTAATCGCATATCTCTCGAACCGATAGTCCGATGGATTTCAGCCTTGACCGGTGTCTCGCTATATGGGCATGAGTAAGTGCATTACCAAATTAACTTTGAATTAGAAATGCAAAGGATATCGGTAACTATCGGTAAAAGCAGCACACATTGAAATTGTGCTTTAAATAAACATTAATTCTGTCAGCTAAACTGTTTACTTCTGAATTATAGTTATTCAGAAGTAGTTAGTTGTCAGTAGTTATAGTTTTAGTTCAATTCTCCATATTTATTGTACATATGTCATTGTCAGTATTTGCTTTCAACCTTATGCACAAATAAAAAATTCTTTTGCTTTGTAATTGTAACAATGAGCACTAAAACCCAAACCCATATATATATATACACACACAGTACATACGTAGAATATAAATATAATATTATACACAGACACACACATACATGTATAAATTACAGAAACGTCTGTCTGTTATTCGCATATCTCGGTGAAAGGAGGTGGTTTAAAAATAAACATTCTGACATAGGGTTGTTGTTGTCTAAAAATATCTGATTATTATATTTTATTTAGCCGATTCACAAACCGTTTGCTCAAACGTAGCTGTTTCTCGGAGTTCACCGTGTAGGCCTGAATCGACACACTTCTTTATTTGTGGATGTTTGAACTGATTCTGTAAGTCAGCTACACCGTTTAATTCTGAATATAATATTTTATTCTGGTGCGCTCGATCGACGTTATCATTTTCACAGAGTTTAGGCTCCTGTGTAATAGCATAGGCTATTCAGAAACTCAAACATACCAAACCAACACTAACACTCACTAAAACAGATTTTACAGGGGAATTGCACTTGTAATTTACAATTAAGCAGAACTCATACAAATACACCAATTCTCATTACACTAATGTATTTAGAACCATCGAAAACATTTGTTATTGATTAATTAATGGAAATTAGTTGGTCTCCAATGTCACAATTTTCATTAACAGTGTGATGCAGTACCAACATATTAAAGGGTTAGTTCACCCAAAAATGAAAATTCTGTCAGTATTTACGCACCCTCATGTTGTTCCAAACCTCGATGTGTTTATTTGTTCTGTTATACACAAAGAAAGATATTTGGAAGAATGTTTTAATCAAACAGATCTCATTCCCCATAGTAGAAAAAAATACATACTGGTAGTCAATGGGGAATGGGATCTGTTTGATTAAAACATTCTTCCAAATGTCTTCCTTTGTGTTCAGCAGAACAAATAAACACATCGAGGTTTGGAACAACATGAGGGTGCGTAAATACTGACAGAATTTTCATTTTTGGGTGAACTAACCCTTTAAATAGGTCATTCTAAACATGTTAGGAACATGCTAAAACATGCAGCACTTATCTGAGTAATAACACATGCTATTATCCCCATAATAAAGGACATTTTTGTAACTGACTTTGACAAACTCCACCTATATTTTCTTAAAAGCACACTGCCCATGTGCTCTGACTTCCTGAAGCCACGGTGGCAATAGCACGTGTGCGAGGGCCCTTTCATCGCTGCTTGCAGCTTTAATTAATCTATTATTTATAAATTCAAATCAAATTTACAGTCACCCCCTCAGCCACTGAAACACCCTCACAGCAATGATATTTATTTATTTTATTTAATGACAGGGGAATATAACAAAAGGCTTGATGTTGATACAAATGGTATTCCATCTGACCAATACGTTAGATGAAGTGGAATGGTGAACATGGTAAATTCTGATGAAGAATTTAAGATGATAGAATTTAAATTGCACATGTAATTTATCCGAGGGAAATCCCGCACACATGTGTCCAGAGTATACTTACAGAGAACATACCATTAACATTTTTTTAAGATAGAATGTCTTTATTTGCAGCACTAATTGTATCTTATTTTATAATTTCTTCTTGGAAAATGTTTGGGATGAAAAAAAAATCTGCTTGTGCTATCATTTTTAAAATGCTTTAATCTTTTTTTAATCTACTTTACCAATATCTAGAGATTTCTGTTGTGGCTTATGTGTTTTGGGGCCCTTATATGTTCTACTGTAGTCAATAAACCTTATAAGGACAGATGCCAAATTTAATTTCACGTGGATGAAGATGAGATTACAACAGCTCACACTGTATATAAAGGTCCTAATCACATCTTTTAAAATTTTCACAACTTTCAAAACATGTTTCATGGAATTTAAATCTCCTGAAAAGTGTTTTGGAAAGGTTTTTTGACGACTGAACAATCATTAAACTGAACAACTCATTAAAAGTCCTAATAGACTTATTTTCATAGTGTCAGATTGAAATGACAGCAGCTTCAGGGATGATGAGTGCCATACACTTGTGTTATATATCCAACACTACAGATTATCCGATAAGGGGTGCTGTCTGATTCAGAAAAAGCCTGTGACTGTGAGTCTTATGAAATACTTCCTTGTGGCATCTCTGTGTGAACATATTTAGCTGGAGGTCATGATCCTTTGACCCCTAACCTCTGTAGTCAGAGCCTAAAATGGAATGGAAAAGCTAAGCCGTGTTTGGTATGAGAACCATCTCACTTGCTCATCAGTTCCTTAAAGGTTTCTAAAGCCTTCTTCGATAAAGGGACATTACTGATTTAGTGATTTAAAGTAACTGATTTAAAATGACGTTTTGAAATTAGCAACGGAGGCATGGCATTAGATGCGCAATAAATTAATCCTACATACAAGAGCGTTTTAATGACAAAAACTTGACAGACGTCTTGATATGCATCATCTGAAGAATGTTTTGAGGTGCGGTCATTAACTGAACTGTAGAATAATTGACTCCAGGCCGTTGAATAATCCGAAAGATAATCCGCTTCGCCTCGTGACCGCATTACCACCTCGGGTGTGCATTATTTGCAGTTCTTGTTGTACTATTTATGATTTAACAATCTTACATTTGGGAGCAATTTAGCAAGAACACCTTTTTGAAATGATGGTGAACCAGTTCATACTGTATAGGCTTTTAAAAACTACAGGGTAGATATCCATACATTTATAATCTTTTTAACAAAAGTGCACTGAATACGAAAACTATTGCAACTTTTGCTGAAATATTGGGGAAAGATACGCTTGTAGTTACTGGGTCAGTAAAATAAAAATGCAAACACAATCATTTGCACAAGCTTATGTTCACACCATGTTGGTATAAGTCTGTAAGTTGTTAACGTTCATTATTATTATAATGTTATGCTGGATACTCACCAAAAGATAATGGGGCTGATTTGGGGCCGATTTCTCCCCTTCCGACAATCCGGGAGCCGCCCCGATCGCGAATCAGAAAAATTCAACATGTTGATCAGAAGTCCTGATGTGTGGGGGAACCCTGAGGACAAACGCTCTGGAGATTATCATGTGAAACGAAACAATATCCAATCAGAAGGCGAGATGTTGGAAGGAAGCATAACAAACGCAGTCATGGCGCCGCACACACTGAAGCTGATGTGATGGAAACCATCCCTTTTCTTTTTTTCATGAATTGCTATTGCTTGCCTCTCCGATATTGCCTACCCTACCTTTAAATGACATTTTGTAGTAATGAGAATTGGAGAGAAGATCTGTCATCAAAAAATAAAAAATAAAAAAACATCTTCTAAAAATAACCGTTAAAGTTTGTTTTTTTTCCACTTTGGCTTATTCTCATTGTGCATAAGCAAGTGTGTGTGTGGAATATAGAATATAATAAATATGATATGGAATATAATAAAGTATATAATATATACTTTATGCCCTATACCTGCATATATTCCTCATTAGGTTTTCAGGGGCGTAGATCTCAGCTTCGGGAGTGCTGAGACTGTTAAAATGTCAGTGTGATGTTTTGTGTTTGCTGGGGTCATCGGGGCTTCGGGTGTGGGGTGAGAGTTCACAGGAGGCCCCTGCAGGAGCAGTGAAAGTGTGTCAGTGGGTTATACTGACACTCCTGCAGCAGCAGGCCAGGGGGCGGAGCCGCGGTGAAGGGTCACGTGTTCTGGAGACAGCAGCCGCTGAGACTCACACAGACGCCGCACAGACAGAGACTCAGCTTCGGCGATCCTGCTACATGCGCGCTCTCTTCCTCCGTTAAATCTCCATTTATTCACAACTCTGAACTACAGCTATTCGAGTCTCTTTTTATTAGACGGAAATCGTGTGGATTTGGTCTCTTGGCTGTCCGGTCTAGAAGAGTCATCAATTATTATAACTAACGTACTAGATGTAACTTAACGGTATGTATTTAGTTATAGTTTTCTAGGAGGTATATGATTTTTTCGTCCCTAAAGTAACACGGAGGAGCAGATATATCCAGATTGTCTGTTTTATTTATTCAGACATGTTTCTCGCGGAGTGTGTGCTGTAGGGTTAGGGCACGTCTGAAGGGAAACTCGGTTTATATAGTCTCTCCCAGCGACTCGACAGTTGCTGCTGTGACCCGGTAAAGACGGCACTGCCACACAGGTGACTCGGGCTCGAGCTGTCGGAGGACATGGAATCCACGAAGGCCGGTAAGATCAGCTTGGACTTACTTTGAATAAGTCGGCATACCTGCTTCATTGCACATTGATTTTAATAAATGTCACCGACGCATGTATTCCCACGTGATGCTGTGAATGTGCAGTGCGCATTAAAGTGCTGTTTGGGCTTTTATCACTTTATTTGCAGCATGAAAACTCTAAGTAGGTTAAACGCGCCAGGCTTGTGTTGTTATGACATAGATTGTGGGTTGCTATTGAACTGCTGTCTCCCAACTCACATGGACCGCTCTGCCTAGCCATGTGCATCTGTGTTTACGCGTCCTGTGTGCCTGCTCTGATTGGTCGAAAGAAGTCATGACGTAAGGAGTTGCATAATTTGCATGGCTGGATAGATGCGTCTGCAGCTGCAGATACACGTGAGGCGTCCGCGTCTGACCCACTTTTGGGCTTTTACACTCCCAACAAGACATGCCCGAGTACACGTGTGGGCGGTGCTAAGAACATGTGACCAACAGCTCCGACTGCGAGACTGATGACGTCCATTCATTTTGTTCTGTGTGTGTGTGTGTGTGTATAGTATACAAAAACATATCTATTTATTTTTCCATATAAATATATACTATTATATATATTAGTTATAAATAAATTCAGGTAGACAGTTTTATTCACATAATGTAAACAACGGAAATGATACCTTTTGGTTTGCTCCATTTGACTCAACAGCACGCAATTAGTAAGTACATGTAAGTATTGACATATTACCATATTAGAATTTGCAAACAGATGATATTTTTTAGTTCTAAGTATTTAATTTGAGTTGAGTTATTAAAGCCTCCACCCAGTAAGGTATTATGTAATGGTGTTACCTAACCATTGAGAGTGGGGCAGCAGAAATCAGGCCAACCCATACCGAATAAAGAGCACACAGAGCCTGCTCCGCTTTCTGACAAAAGGATCGCTTGCAGCTCAAAATAAAACACAGGGACAAAGAAAATAGTTGTATCTTCATTATATGGATTTCAGCTACTCTCTCTATGTATATATATTTTTAGACACAGTTGTCAACAGATAGATGTAAAAGTAGACTCAACCATTGGGCCGCGCCTCATACTCGTATGCTTTGTAATATACATGCACACATTAGGATCCACATTTTCTTTTCTTTTTTAAATGAAGCTAGTTTTCCTAACCGATGTTGTTCTGTGTGTCATCCACCAGGTGGGGTAATAGCTTACATTAGCTCCTCGAGCTCGGACTCGTGCCTCAGCGACTCCTCCAACAGCAGCTATCAGTCCTGCTCGCCGCCTCATGCAGGGCCGGGTCAGCAGGGCGAGCCACTTCCTGTGGCCTCTCAGTCCCGCCCACCGAGGCACGGCGGAGGGAAGGCACGGTCACCCTCCACCACCAAAAGTGGCATAACAAGTGAGAGCCTAAATAAAGACAACCAGAAATGTTTTCATGCTGCAATCACATGTTCTTACAAACTAATTTAAATATGATTGGTCACATTCTCACTATCAACTACGACTTTCACCGCAATAAACTTGCTTATTAATAGTAATTTTAGGTATTGGGTTGGATTAAGGAATGCAGAATAAGGCATTAATATGTGCTTTATAAGTACTAATAAACAGCCAATATTGTTGTAATAGTGAGAATTGGCCCATCCAACATATGTAGTCTGGAACTATTAATTAATTAATTCATTTATTAATTAACATGCTTTGCTTTCTCAGAGATGTTTCTGTTATCTAAATGGAATTGAAAAATAAGAAACAAGTATTAAGTGTTAGTATAGAATAAGGTAACGCTTTATTTTGATGGTCCCTTTTGCGCATTCTGTTGACTAGAAGTAACTTAACAACTACATGTCAACAAACTCTCATCAGCATCAGGAGATTGACTGCTTAATATCTGCTAACTCTTTATTCTACTGACCATAAGTAACTTTTATTTTAACCCTAACCCTACCAGTGTACGAATCCTCTACCAACACTCGAGTGAGAGTTAGCAGACATGAAGGGGCAACGTTACTTATAGTCAACAGAATGTGTTAAAGGGACCATCCAAATACAGAATCATGATATAATGGACAGTGATGATCTGATATTTGTCACTTCACATTGCACAATTCATTATATTAGCTTCATCATGAAGCTGTTTGAGGAAGCCGTTGAAGGAGAAAGCCGAACTGAGCTGAGACTCGGAGCCTGTTTGACCTCTCTCTCTGTGTCTGTGCTCCTGCAGAGATTAACGGCCTGGTGCTGCTATGTAAAGTGTGTGGAGATGTGGCGTCAGGATTTCACTACGGCGTTCACGCTTGTGAGGGATGTAAGGTGAGAAATCGTTAGAGTCAGTCTACAGCCACATTTCAGTGTAAACTTATAAGCACTGGAGGTTTCATTTGTCATTTCTGAAGTGTAGTGTATTTTAAAGTCAAAAGCGGTGTGAAAATCTGTGTTTTTCACTCTCATGTGTGTTCGGTTTTGCATACTTCTCAGTCAAGGTGGTTTTATAGTGTTTGTTTTCATGTTAATTTGTCTCGGGTTGATGTGACATGGCCGTCATGCCTGATCTGGGTCGCATCTCCCTGAAGGAGACATCACTTTGCTTTATTTATAACCAGAGAGCCTGCGACTCAGCAGCCTGTTGAACTATCAGAGGAAAGCTCTGTGACTAAACAGTGTCTTCAGTCCGGAGAGGGACACCTGCTTTCCACACCAACTCAGAGTCCCGACACGTGTTTCTCTCTCTGTGTGGCCCTTACATGTCTATCTCTTCCATTTGACCCCTGCAGGGTTTCTTCAGGAGGAGCATTCAGCAGAACATTCAGTATAAGAAGTGCCTTAAGAACGAAAGCTGTCCCATTATGCGCATCAACAGGAACCGGTGCCAGCAGTGCCGTTTTAAGAAATGTTTGCTCGTGGGCATGTCCAGAGATGGTGAGCCCCAGCTGACATTGTGTCATCATAATCTGTTACAGGCCGACATATCCTGACCTCAGGGTTTACACCCTAACTGTGCGTACAGTACACACCGCCGACCTGAGCTCCAAAGAAGACAGAAGCGTCACAACATGAAATGTAAACAGAAAAAACAAGCAATACATTGACACTAGAAAACTTGGGGGGGAAATAATAATTAGCTATTATTATTATTATTATTTGCCTCTAATCAGTTACGTTAGCAAATGAGTTGCATTCACGCTTAAAATGTTTCCAATAATAGTTGCGCTCATCCTCAAATGTGCATCACTGGATCATCGTGAAAGTGTTTGTGTTGGGTGCTGCTGTATTGTATTTGCGGAGAAGACTAATGTTCTCGGGATTAATTTTTTGGTAGGAACGAAAGTTTACATCGTATGTTTCTCCGGAATCAGCCGCACAAAGGACGTCTATAGTCCATTCGGTTGCTGCCGATCCTCGTCATAGCTCATTACCATAAAGAAGTCGAGCTATCCACTTTCGGCCGATGGATCCTTTCAGCTGAGAAGAATATAATCTCTTCTGTTCTGAGAGAAGCCAGAAACTTTAGGTCACTTTGGAAGCTCAAGTCAGCGGCGGTGTGTACGTACAGTAAAGGACAAATGAATAAATATATAAAGTAAATGTTATTTGCACGTAGATAGATGATACAATGCCCCGATTTGGATTTTAAATATGCTTAAGAGTCTATGATTGGATCATTATTTCAGTGATTATTATGTTTCTAGCATGTTATATTTTTAGCAACTAGGGGTTCTTCTGACCCCAAACTGGTGGAGTGTGCAATTTAAATGGTCAAATTGTAAAATCATCAAATTGTGAAAGAATAGTTTGAGAATAGCATGAAAAATTGGCCCCTCTTAGTCCAGATCTTTGAATTCATTGAATGTCTTTGGGATGTGCTGGACTCTTGCAATGTCAATAAAAGATCTTAGCGAAAAAATGATGGAAATAAATGTTGTGATGTTATTTCCATCAAGAGGCGGATACATTTTTGGTCAAGCTCTGCCAATGTAGTCTACTCCAGCACACCCCAAAGACTTTCAATGATTTTAAAGTCTGGTGCCAGTTCATGTGTGAGAATGATTCTTCATGTTAATCTTGGCTTTGTCATCCAGGAATATGGCCATGCTATGTCTTCCTGCATGTTGTTTATGAAATTAAAAGCTACAGACTCAATCTGTTAGGGGTCAGAAGAACTGGTGCCAAACATATGACACGCTGGGAAACATAACGATCATTGCAATAATAATTCAGTCATAGACTCTTGAGCAATTGCCTGTTTAAATCTAGCGGTCAATCTCTAAGCATAAGTGTCAGTCACTGACACAGTCTTCTCTTCAGCGGTGCGCTTTGGCCGGATTCCCAAACGAGAGAAGCAGCGCATGCTGCTCGAGATGCAGAACGCAATGAACAACATGATGAGCAACGGCCACGGCAACCAGCCCCTGCCTCTTAGCAACCAGACTTCAGCCAGCGACGGATCTTCTGAGGACAGCGATGGCCGTTCCTCCTCCAGGAGCAACCCCTCCAACACCAGCCCTGACCCCGAGCTGCTGATCGCCATGGATACGAGCCAAAGCTCCGACTCCTTCAGTGCCACCGACAGCGGCGAGGAGGAGGCCATCGGCACACTTACTAGGGCACAGCAGGAGACCTTCATGTACAACCAGGAGCAGGGCAGTGTGCCTTCTGAAGCCCCGAACACTTACAGCTATTTCACAGAGAAGACCCAGGAGGTCTGGAACCGGCAGAACGACACATCCTCATCGAGCGAACCGAAGCCTCAGTCGAGCGGTGCTGCGCAGGGGACTGAAGACGCCGGCCCACATCACGGCTGTCCCGTCAGAGCCGACGGATCATCTCTTCAGAACCTCCAAACATTCGGGAGGCTTAACAGGATGCACCTGGTGAGTCACACGGGGTACCAATACCAACGTTTACGTGAATACTCTCATTTCATGCTGTTATGATATATTTTTCACAATCCTATTTCACAGGTTTGCCCCATGAATACATCACCCTATGTGGATCCTCAGAAGTCAGGTCACAGTATTTGGGAGGAGTTCTCCATGAGCTTCACCCCGGCTGTCAGAGAGGTGGTGGAATTTGCCAAGCGTATCCCAGGGTTCAAAGATCTATCCCAGCATGACCAGGTCAGCCTGCTCAAGGCTGGCACCTTTGAGGTATGAACACAACGCAACACAATCTCTGCACTGAATGAATCTGATTTAAAGAAACCATTGCTACAAGAACTTGGAAAGAGCTGAGGTTTCCTGTTTGGTCTGTAGGTGCTGGTGGTACGCTTTACATCCCTGTTCGATGTGAAGGAGCGGACGGTCACGTTTCTGAGTGGCAGGAAGTACAGCGTGGATGCTCTGCGGTCTTTGGGGGCCGGAGATCTCCTCAACTCAATGTTTGACTTCACAGAGAAGCTGCGGGCGCTGAACCTCGGCGAGGAGGAAATCAGCCTCTTCACGGCCGTAGTGCTGGTGTCTGCAGGTGCTCATCACCTTCTGTCGTCCGCAGAGCGTTTTCATACACTCTAGAGTTTGTATCTGAGATGTTGAAATGAAAGTTTAAGGATTACATATTTGCAATTTAGGATCACGATTTTAAGATGCAGTTATGATTAGACCACACAAATTAAGAAACTCAAACCTTAGACCACTTACTGACGTCAGGAAGGTCATGGTGATTATCCCGTCTATAAATAAATCCCCTGCTGTGTTCCCCATAGATCGCTCTGGCCTGGAGAACGTCAACTCCGTCGAGGCACTTCAGGAAACTCTGATTCGAGCTCTGCGCAGCTTGATCACCAAGAACCACCCCAACGAGATTGCCATCTTCACTAAACTGCTTCTCAAACTTCCCGATCTGCGCTCGCTCAACAACATGCACTCCGAACAGCTCCTGGCCTTCAAGGTCCAGCCCTGACCACCCGCCGATCCCCAGAACTGTGGACCACGCACCCCCTCCCATCCACTTTTAGAGACTCCAGGCTCCTTTCTGGGGCCCACTGAGCCTGTTCTCACTCAAAGCCACTTCGCTGACATCTCTTCCCATGAGGACTGCCGGTTAAACATGGAGGGAGAGTTGGTAGCAGACACTTAAGAATTCTTGATACTGTAAAACGCCTCCATTTGTGCTAATGCACACGACCCACAGACACAAACCGGATGGGTTTCGTTGTAGATGCTTACGAGAGTTTGTATGATTACGGGGTTTGTGTGTGTACGCAGAGGCACCTTGAATTTGTTTTTAGATTTACACTGCCTGTGCAATAAGTGACACGTTCACTGTTTTTGGATTGTTCCTTGCTGGTCTATTAATACTTTCATAAAAGAGGAAGCAAGGTATCTTGTGGCCATATGAAAGCTGTGTGTAAATGTTAACACGTACATTTAAAACGAACCCTAATCTAGCACACAGTACAGTTTGATACCCTTTCAATAATCTGAAGTCAAGAAAAGACAACTATGAAATGGAAGAATGTGGAACAAGATGCTAATAAGAGCTTTCTGCTAGAAAGACGACGCAAGAATGTTTAATGGATAGATCTTAAAAGTGTCGTTAAGTGCAAAGCAAGCCACTCCATCACTAGCCTGAATGTGAAAGCTAACGCTTCTTGCTATGCAAGCTCAAGTTTATGGATGGCAAAAGACCGCAAGTTCCAACAGTGTAGCGGACAATCTTTGACAGTCAGTTATCGCTTTCAGGTCAGCAACAGTTTGGAGAGAGTCTTGCTGAGCAGGGTTAGTTAGTTCAACTGTTGACAAGTTTATAGATAGCTACCTGAATAATGACACGGACATCTGACATTTGAAGGTGATTCCTTGTGTTATCTCCAGGCCGCAGGCTTGGCCAACCATTTGCATTCTGGCATAAAGTATGTTTCTGATTTTAGATCTGTATAATGTGAAAATGTTTTGATTCGTAGGGCTTTTAGTAATGACACAATGTTTAAAGTCCCCGTGAACCGGAAGTTGCAAACGATTTTTCTCCAGTGCTGTGACGTATTTCCAAGTGAAAGGGAATATTGAACAGAGGGCAGGGTTTTACTCTAGCGCTCCTCCTCTCCATCTCTCGCTCATAGCAAACTAACGGTTTGAGGGGAGTGGTTAAGCGTTTCCCCACCCAAGTTGTGAAACCTACGTCATCAGAAAAAGAAACCGTTCCAGACCGGAAGTAGCTTTTCAGATTTTGATTAAAGATTACCAAGGTAAAACATTTTTTAAATATATTTTTACTTGCACGGATTAATTGTTCACCACAAGACTAGTAATATGCGCTAACAAAGTAAATAGGTTCAATTTTGATTTCACGGGGACTTTAATGATGCTGAATGACAAAAGGAGTAGAACATATGCGTATCATCACTATATGAATGCATGCTCCTCTCGGTACTGATGCGACACAGTGATGATGTCACGATGTCTGGTTGTAGCTGAGGCCGAATGTTTATGATGAATGACGATTTGAGAGGAAACGTTCCACTTCATATACTTGTAATTCTCTTCAGTTCTCTTTTATGAATGTTTATTTTTCTTCTTTTGGGCAAGTCTTTTCAGTGAATGTTCTTGTAGAGTTATTGTGTCTGTGTGATCAGCTGCAGCAAGCAGATCCTCAGCATAATGTTAAGCACATACTCGAGCACCGTTACACCAGGAAACATGGAAAGGAAACGGCTCAAAACTTCACTGAGGAACACCTGCAACCCTGTCAGCTCTTCTCGGGTCGGATCTGAAATCAAAGCTGCTGTAGATGAGTAGTTAATTAAAGAAGTATCTTCAGTTATGTTTGGTGTTGGTGTTCCATCTCATTGTTCAATGTCGGCATTGTGTTGCCATAATCCAGTCTGTCTGTTTTCCTTTTTGAAAGCAATGTAAGCTATATAGATATATATAGATATATAATTAAATACATATATATATATATTAAGAAAATAAACAGATAAATTCTGATCTCTTTCTCCCCCTAGTTATTTGTGCACCAGTTAATCATTTTATTTCTCAAGTCAAATCATCTTCATTTATATAGTGCTTTTAATGACACAGATTGTTTTAAAGCAGCTTTACAGTGATAATAGGAAATTAAAGAAACAGAGATTGTTTTGGCTTTAAAATAAAGTTATTGTCCAGCTAAAGATAGTTTTGATTGATTCACTTTTGTCGCAACGATCATTAGTTATTAACTGGGCTGCGATTAATGCGATCCGGCCGCTCATTCGCACTAAACATGATGGCTGATGCCTGATGGCTGGAGAATGCAAACCATGAAATAGGTTCCCAAGGTACAAGCCTTGATGTATATGTATAATACTGAATTTTTTTTTTATCGCTTCCATGTAGCCACATGAACCAGAATTATCCTGACAACGTTTTATCTGTACAGGGGACAAGTACATCAGGATTTATGGGAAGGGTTCCCGGTTCTGGTTGACCAAATCTATGCAGCCTAACATTGAATTCTAGAAATTCTTTAATGTGTAATAAAATTTTGTTATGTTTTAGCTTACCTCAAGGGCATCCAAGATGTAGATGTCTTTGTTTCAGCAGTATTTTCAATTTCAATATTTTTACGTCAAACCGTTCTTGTCTGTCAGTCATATAATGCAGGTCTATGGTCACCACGTTAAATAGCATGCACAGAGAAGTGCAAAATGCTACATTACAAAAATGTTTTTTTTTTTTTTAAAATATATATATTTAAAAAATATTTTTATAAGAATAGTTTAATATCAAACTCTTCATTAAGACCATACATAGTAAATAGTAAATCCAAAAGTTTCCTGTCGGTGAAGTTTTTTGTCATAATCACCTCCTCTAGACGTGTTTTCGACCCTCTCCAGCCCGATATATCTGACTGGACTGTGTTCATCACCTGTTCTAATAGTGCTTCGATGCTCACTGAACCTTCTATAGACTCAGAGGGCAGTTTCTCATAGAAAATCACATCTCTTAATTCTCATTTTACAAAACAACCGCTCCTCCATTATCAGCAGACTGTACCACAATCCGATTATTCTTACTCTAATCCATTACAGCTCCTCTTTCCTCTTTTGACAGATTATTAGACTCTTTATATTCTTTTTTAATCATTCTCAACCAAAAGCCAGTACGTGTCAAGGGAGGCGGCGTTACGGTGCTTGGGAGCTATAAATGTAGACGTTTTCTTAAATTGACAATGGGCCGGGTCACGTACAGAGCTGACAGGAAAGTGGATTTGATCCAATGAGATCAATGACATATTCCTATTTGGACTGTCTTTCATATCAGAATGGAAAAACTCCCTCAGTTTTAGATTACGAAAAAACTTTTGGAAATCAATAATAGTCTCAAAGTCATTAGTGTGATTAGTTGGAACAAAACTTAGTCCTTTACTTAAGGCTGATATACAGGTCTCAGATAAAATTTTGTCAGAAAAGTTGATTACCATGCTCTCGTCCTGCTGTGGATACGGGCTGCCAGCGTCCATTTTCGCGGACTTCTTCGACAATGTTTTTGCTTGGAAACAGGCCTGCTGTCCAGCAGCGATGTGGATTTAGAGGTCTTCTCTGGGCGCATCCTAAAAAAGCCATCCACACTCCGATTGGACACTCACATCCGAGCTTGAATCATTCGATGAGGATGACAACCATGATTTTCTCCTACCAAATAGGAAAGTAAGCATAATAAAACACACTATTATATACGTAGCATACGTCTGAATCTCGCGAGAAATTGTATTAATTACTGACTATTCTTTTATGATCAGTACATACTTTTCACTCACCTACTGTACTCTTTTACCCTTACTATATAGTAGGGAAGTATGTGGTTTTGAACGCAGCCCGATCCCCTAATTAGATGAAAAGAGTAATTGTGTGCACATCCCACCTTCTGGCAGGTCCAGGACAAGAAGAACGAGAGATCAGACAGCATCTGCACGCTGTAACATTCACTGACTATCTAAGAAAAAATGGCCAACCCCTGAGGTCTACAGAGGGCACCTGCTTTAGGCCAGGACTGTCCGATTTTCTTGCACACTCTGGTGCGAAATATTAAACAAATGCTCCTTTGACCTGATGGCCTTCGGTATAAGTGAAATTACTACTCAGCTGAGTGTCAAGAAGGCTAAGAATGCTGAGGATTACAAGCAGAACAAGGTCTACTTTTGGAGGGATGGAAAACCATAATCTCTAACCAAATCCCAGCATAATCAGGGACAACGACCCGGGCGCCAACAGGGAAACAGAAAACGAATCGGTTGCCTACTGTACGTAACCTCGCTTCTCTAGATGAGGGAACGACCATTGCGTAACCGGGCGTGCTCGCGCCACGAGCGATTTTCGCTTCAGTCAATAAAAACTGTGTGTGTGACACTTACTTTGAAATAACAGATGTTGTTGTGTTACCTTTTGTGTGCAAAGTTTCTTTATTATTTAATGTTTGGGCTCATGTGATTGAATCTTATATAACAATACAAAACTGATCTTTGATCTCTAAACTTTCACATTGTTTAATGTATGTAGTGGTTTTTAGAGTTTATCAGGGAAAATAATACAATTTGAAGTTATTCCTGTCTTACACCCAGGCTTGGGAGGGTTACTTTAAAAATGTAGGCTACTCTACTTCACAAAAAAGTATTCAGTAATGTAATCCAAGTACCAGAATATGAAAGTAATGTAACTGATTACTTTTGGATTAATTCAAGGACAGATATTATTAAAACTTTAACTTATTAAGAATTTCACATACCTGAAATATATTTATTTAAAGGGCTATAGAGACATCTAGTGGCTACTGTATGGTTTTACAGATTATCATGTATTATGTAGGCCACAAGGAAATAACAAAAACACAACATTTAAAAATTCTACACAATCCACATATTAGTTTATTTTAAAATAGGGAATAATCTGTTGACTAATGCCGTGATCTTTCTTAATTTGCCTGACTGAACTTGGGCCGTTGGCAGTAGGAGTTGCCAGTGAACATCTCCTTCAGTGAGACTGAGAACGAAGAGATTATGAAAGGACATTTTAGGTACTAAAAAAAGCTACTCTCTTAATCTTTACAGATTCCAGCATCACTAGAAAACTTCGATCATACAAACCACTGAATTTTAAAACAGTAATAAACGCTACATAAGCTAACAACAAGGCACAGTTTGCACTGTAGAACCATATTGTTGGAACTTTCATCTTTAAAAAAAAAAAAAAAATAGCAGAGGAATTTCCAAGAAATGAAAGCATTTTTACCAGTGAGCAGCATCGTTTCTAGCAGCAGTGATTCAGTCCGTGTCTGAGGAGATTGTTGTCGAGAGCTGTCATTTTACGCAGTCACCAGCGGGTGGCACACGCGAGTCATTAATACAGTGTTATTATGCCAAAATACAGATTTACTTGGTTTTAAATGAAACCATTGTAATCGTGAAAGTTTCACCCTTTTTCAAAAAAGTAACTATAATCTGATTACTACGTTTTTTGATGTAACTGTAACAAATTACTGTTACTGGATTTTTGTATCCTGAATACATAACGCCGTTACATGTATTCCGTTACTCCCCAACCCGAACATAGTAACTAAAATATACATAAGTTATCTGTGGTTAAAATTTCATACCTTGGTCACCATCATTACATTGTGATCAAAGACTGGTCAGATGTCTTTTCACAATTGACAGATGACTATATGTGGCCAATTATATTTTGCTGAATTTTTTTCATCATGAGTGTCAAGTTAAAACATGCGAGAGTAAAATATGTAAATATCTTAAAGCTGCATTCCTTAGTTTATTTCCGTCTTTGTCGCCATCTCTGTTCGAAAGCTGCAATTGCAGTTTTTAGCGGAATTTTCAACTTTATGCGAGTTGTGCATCGATGCGGCACAACGCGGATTAATCCATCATTTGAGTCAGTCGCCGCGCCGGTGTGGATACTGCATTCAGAATCACAGATTATTCTTTTTGGAAGTATGACAACATAATTTTCACGGGAAAATGTCATCTGAACTAGTAGGAAACATCCACTTTTGTTCTGGTTCTGACCAACTAAGGGGAAAAAATCATTGCAGTAAATCGCGCTGATTAAATCAAACAGTTGCTTATGATATCACCTAAAATCGTGCAAATTAGCCTTTGTACACAAATTGTTAATGTTCAACATCAGCATTGTGTGACTACATTTAAAGCCCTTCCGATATTTAGCCTTGTTTTCGCATGGGCCGGTTGCAGTCTCTTTTTTTTTAATTCTTCTGCGTTTTACAGCGGGTGACTCTCTGGTGTAACTGGTGTTTGTCGTTTGAATCTTTCTGGATTCGCTATCAAATTGATGCATAAATCTATCCAGTGCTGTGAGAAAAGGCTATAAATCTCCACCTCCAACATCCTAGCCTACTATACGAGTACAGATGTGACGTAATGACACAAACATGCTCGAATCTCCTGCGAAAATCCACCAGTACCACTGGGATTAAAAACATTATTACAAGCTTACAATTTGTAATCAAGCTAAGGCAGCAGAAAGTTTTGAACACTGGCTGGTGATATATTTGCTAAAGAAATTATTTGCGATAATTTTTAACCCCAAAAAAATCTACGGACTGCAGCTTTGAAATATGAAAAAAATATGTGAAATATAACAGTCATTATTCGGTTAAATAAATATTGCTAAATATACATCAATAAAATTAATTCAAGGCCAGAAAAAAAACTGCATTCAGAATCACCTCACATAGCACAATACATACTTCAGGGGTTTCTCAAAACCATCTTTATTCTCCTATTCACCTTAGGTGCAAATATCATCACTGTCATCATCGTCTTTTGTCTAATCCAGAGTTATTTTTCTAGTGCAATGTCTCTTCCAGGATGTCAAAATCATCATGATTCAAACTTGAATTTAATTCAAGCCTCCACTGTCACACAGTAGGCCTGTGCAATACAAAAAAGACATTGAAGAGAAAGTAAAACACATTTGTTTGTAATTCCTAATGCAAGCAGCACACTGTGGACATGATCAGGTAAATGTAACCTGAGACACAGAAACAGAAGTACATGTACTGCGATTGTTTCTAGGGGTCTATTTCTTTCAGCGTGATAAGATCTGGTCAGTTTCTTTGACTATGGGCTTTAGGGTTCATCCCGACACCCACTAAGAATCGTTTTTTTGGTGATTGTTGTGCTGGATTTGTTATGATTATTAGTTACAAGTATTGATTAGTTGTCATTAACACAGTTAACCAACTCATTTAGAATGATAAAATGCACAATTAGGAGACGTCACCAGTGAACCAGGATTGTTAAAAAACAGGACTTGGGGTTCATGTTGGAGAATGGTGAAAGTTTTTTGAGAAAAGACTTTTGTTTTCTTGTGTTTAAAACTGGAAAAATTGTAATATTGTGCATATAACATGTAAAAAATATCTGCAGTCTGAAAAAATACAGCCTTTCCTTTACACCATAAATATCTTTATTTTTTGTAGTGCTTGGTGTTTTTTATGTATATTTTTTTATTTACTTGCACACTCCCAGGTTGTCTGTGCATGCATGTGCTGATCTATAGCTAGGGTCCAAAATTAACACACAAAGTGCCGGCACCGAAAGAAAAGGCTTTGGTATAAGAGTTTACTTGCCAGGTGGTTATAGAGATCGCTAACTGGGCGGCAACGTCATCAGAATGCAAAGAATTATGGGAATTTTTGGCCAGTTTAAATGGGCTGGCATAGCAGGATTGCTTTCTGGCATGAAAAAAAAAACCTACAAAATGCAGTGGGCTACAGATAACATTGTCGGACCATGCTGCCTAAAGCTAAATCCTAATGCAAAGACGGGATATGAGGAGAAAATAAAGGGGATCAAAGGACTGGATCCTTATGAGCATTAGTGACTGGCCAGGAGACGTCAACCTGTTGCCCAATTTCCAGCACCCGTATACAACTACAGGATATTAAATGTTAGTGCATACACTAACGGGCGGACGCGGGCGTCGAACAGTGGAAACGTAAAAACATACTTCGTCATTTTGTTCATACAGGACATCATTCATTTCAAAGAGAACTGCAAAGTCTTTACTTATATTTGTGTACACTCGCAATAAAAGATTTCAACTCTTTACATTTAACAGAACATTTAAACTCTTGTCAAACAGTAACCTACAACGGTCACCCAACCAAACACAGTTTTAAAAGCAAAACATATTTATCCAACCCCGTTAAAAACAGTCTGTGCGGTTCCATCTTGTGGACATTAACCATATAGCATTGGTTTTCATTTCTTGTCCAAAGAGTAGAGTTACATATGGATTAAAATAGAAAATCAAATGTGTTTTTAATGGTAGTCTTATTTTATAAACGGAAATCAATTAAATTTAGGGTTAATTAAGCTTTAAGCCCATTCTATCGTGAGAACGGCTATTACGGTTTACAACACAGCAGGTAGACGGCATCTTGTACACTGCGTTCTTCCCTGTATGCAATCGAGTCTGGCACCGTCTGATCGTGCCGCAGATTCCCAAAATGCTTTGCGTTCACCACTGGCAATACGTCCCTGGTGACGTCACATTAGGAATCTCTATTAACATAATTAGCAAGAACATGGTTTGAATCATACTGTAAAAAAAATGTCTGAATTTCACGTGTGAGTGATTAAAATACGTTTTAAACTATTAAAGATTCACAAATTGAGTGACTTTTGTGCCACAAAAATAGATTTGGGAAAAGTGTAATTTTTTTAAAATACATTTTTAGTTTGGGCATGTCCGTATGGGGCATTCAGTCAAGCTTGTCTGCTTAAGCAAACGCAACTGAGTCGGTGTGGAGCTGAGAGAGAACAGTCAGCTGACCCTCCACTGGCAAGTGTGGTTTATACGTTGATTTTGGACCCTGGCAGCGGCCTTCACTTCCCTCTACATCATTCTACAATGGCTCGTATCCACTGAGCGGGACGGTACGGTACAGTTCGGTACGGGACGCAATTATTTGCGTTTCCACTGTCAAAAGTTGTGAATGGTACCAAAAAGCCGAACCTTACCGTACCACTCTTTGGGTCCCCTTCCGTTGGGGTACACTGTAAAAATGAATACGCTTTATCTAATCAATAAAATTGTGCCAAGCAATATTATTAATTAACTTGATTAAATTAGAATTGAGAAATAATTAATCAAATTATTCCTTAAAAGTTAACCATTTAAAATGAGTAAAGTTTACACCAAAAAATACACCTGGAACACGATCTGCTGTGTCATCCATTGTTGTTTACGATGTCCCTTTCTTCACGCAAAAATAACGTTGATCGTTTCTTTCTGGCAAACACCACGCCTATCGAGTAAGGGTACTATTGGCAGTGGAAACGCAAGCCGGATCAGGGTTTACCGACGCGAACCGTACCGTACCGTACCGCTCAGTGGAAACGAGCCATGACATTCTCTGCGGACACATTGATTGTCTGTGCAATGACTTTGAGTCTGTTTAATATCGATGTTTGTCTGTGTAACCCACTGGAGCAATCATATTGCTTAAAAAAGAAATCACTTTAACACAACACTGATTGAACTTGTGGTGCATTTTAAGATGCAGTTCTGAATTCATGTCTATTTTTCAACAGCAAAAAAACAAAAACAATTCTGGCTGTCCGGATCATCAGCAGAGGTATGTGGGATTAGAAAATCATTTGCAGCACACAGAGATGTCTCTAGAAAGATTAAAAACACTACAGTAAAACAAGAACACCAGGACAGAAACAGCTGAGATAACATCACAGACACATCCAAAAGCATCCCTGAACATTGAAGGATTGACCTCTGACCTCAGTGTTGTGTGTATTTACGTGTGACAATCACCCAAACAATTCAGAGTATAACTGAACTAAAAATAGTATAACTGGTAAGAATCGGCAAACTGGTTGCACCAACAGCGGTTTAATGGATCTAACAGTATACAAATATAACCTCGAGTTCCTCCGTGCAGCTCAACACGCGTCCAGAAGGATTTTTAGGGACGTTTTTGGCACCTTAATAGAGGCATTATGAGCTAATGTTAGTGGCTGCTGGCTAGAAAGTCTCTCATGGGCTTGACTTAACAGTCAAAAATCATATTCCTCCGTCCTTACTAAAGTTTATAGAGATCAACATTTGAGATCATCTAAAATAAAAAATAAACTTGAATGTACAAAGTATAACTAGAATTTATTCTTTCTGTGAACTCTAAGGTATCACGAAGGTCTGCTTGCCCAGTAAGCTTTTAGGTGTACTGACAAAGAAACAGGATTTTGTTACCACCATTAAAACCGATACCACTTTGCCATTAAGAAGTTTTTTTGTTTACCTTTGACACTTTATTTTTTTAAAAAACAGGACAGTTCTAATTCCAAAACTGGATCTTTCTCCAGGAACTAAAGGGAGTCTGGGGTGGAGCAGGGCCTAAATGAAGTTCCCTTCAGAAAGTCCCTGCTTTCTAGGTAGTACTTTTTCAAAGTTCTGGTCCTTTCGTGCTGAGCATGCTGATTGGTCGAGTCCATGCAGCATTTTGATGGGTTGACTACACGCAGCGTTTTATTTCAACCACCATTGTTAAAAGTCTGTTGTGGTGCATGCAGTAATTCCAATCAACAATGGAGTTTACCAAATTCGACCAATGGACGACAAGGTTTGCCTAATCTTCACAGTACTTTAGACCACGATGGAAACGCAGACAGCAACAGGTCTGGTGGAAAAAAGTTCCTCGGACAAATTGTTCCAGGTAATTTGGGTGGAAACGCGGCTCTAGTAAGCTGCTTCCTTGTCCATTGCCTACATGAGCTTCTTTGAAAGGAAGCATCACAAATTAAATGAAACCTGATGGAATATATAATTTGTAAAGCACAGAAAACATCTGGCTATGTAGGACACTCCAAATCAGTGCTCCTCACATGAACGAAGGGGAAACTCATAATTCATACAATAGAGTTGGCATTCTGCAAAGATATGCAATACTTAAATACATACTGCACAGAAATATTGGGTAAAAAACTGTTTAATCTATCAACCCGATCACACTAAATGCGTCTCTATAGCATGCAGTGTGTTCATCGTGCAATTTATACGTGAAAATGAGATACACATGGGTTGGTTAGGGTAGGTTTAGTAGTGGTGTGGGGGTGTGTGTGCGTGTATTATACATTTGGGTAGAATTAGTGGTGTGGGGTTTGTGTATTACACGCAAATGGACTGCATATGTAAACTCATGTAAAAACTCATTTTCGCGTATAAATTGCACAATAAAACAATGTGTGCATTAGAGACATGTGTGCATTTATGTGCGAACAGGCTGAATCTATATACTTTTTGGTATTGGATGAATTTTTCTCTCTGAAAGATTTCTCTCATCCCCCACTGAGCGTGTCACAGTGCATTCTGGGATTTCCTTTGATCAGAAACACTACATGCAATGCTGCCTTAGAATTTGGCCAAAAAATGACATCTTAGAGGCCAGTACCATTGTCTCCTGTCTGACCACATTACCATTTTATTGCTCCGAATGTGCTCTTTGGATTTCTTAGTGGTTTAAACAAGTTTCACGTAAAAAAAAATGTTTTAGACACAAATTACTGATAATGTAAGCGTACGGAGCTATAAAACGAATGTGGATAGCAGCAGATCACTAGGTCTTCATTCTTCTAACCCTTACCAAATGTCTTTAGCGTAGCATTTAGTGATCTTTTCTAGGACAAACAATTGGAATATTAAAGAGACGTGATTTTGCTTTTGGAAAGTCTAGGGAAATGTTGCCAAGGTAGGCAGCTCATTGGGTTTTAGAACAGAACTATTACCAACCCATGTCTTAATGTGAGCATGAAAAGACCTTTCAACCAACAGATAAGGGAAGTGAAAGGAAAAAAAGGTATTGCTATGCCCCTTTACAGTGTGGTGCTATTTGTCTTTTTTTCTTGATGTGACATGAAACCCAAATGCATAGTAAATACATGTCACATAAATGGCATCAAAGACTATGATCAGAAATAAAACAATTTATCATTGAAAAAACAAGATCGAGTAACAAAGGTTTTTTTTCTTTCTTTTTTTTTTTTTTACAAACAAAGAGTGAAAGAAAACAAACTGTAACGCAATTCACGTGTACCCGCTTTGTAAAAGGAATGGTTCCATTGAAACGAGGCCCGAGAGCTCCTCCTAAAACTAAGGAACAGAGACACAGAGTTAGAGGAGGTCGGATTTGTGGAGGTTGGTGTTGGTGGGAGCAGCTTGACCTGACTGGTTGGCCATCAGTCCTCGAACACTTCCAGGAAGAGCGGTGGGAAGAGCTCTGTGGGACACTCCACCTTCATGTGCAGGAAACGGCTGGCATGGCAGGCACCGATCATGCGCAGGTCCGTCACCTTCATCAGCAGCTTGGGCCAGAAGTGAGCCACCTTGTGCTTACGGTAGTTAATGTAATGTTCAAAGGCCAAGAGGAACTCCTCCTGACAACGCTCTATCCGCTCTACGCTCGTTAAACCTGGACGATCTGCCGAAAAAACAGAGAACAGATGATTGATGACTGAACAGATGACAGCCAACAGTTTTCCAGCTTGCTATGCCTTCGACACGGACATGCATAGGCTACTACCTGGATGCAATCATGTACTAAACAGATCGGTGTCTTTATTTAAATTTCCTAAGAACGATCACATCAAGGAGAGGTGGATTAATTTTGTGTGGAGCCAACCTTGATGAAGAGCTGAGGATCACCGCCAACACCCGCCTCTGTTAGTGATCATTTTACACGGGATCGTTTTATAAACTTTCGTCGGAGACAACGGATTAACTGATAATCCGCTGTTACTGGTGAACGGGGCCGAAACGACTATCTGCCGCCTCAGCGTTCATCCTCCCGTCCCGAAAGCAGTATCAGCTAACAGCGAACACGCCCCCAGCGGACACGCCCCCAGCCAGCGGACACGCCCCCAGCGTTTGAGAACAGAGAATACTGCTCATTTTTTCAAGATTTTGATAGCTTATTTTATGTACTTGTCGGCTTTTGTTATCATTCTAATTTGGCTGGGTGGCTAAGAACACCTTAAGACCTCTTTTAAGGGTTAAGATGCTTTCTGAACGACTTTTTTCTTTACTGGGATTGGAGTGTTTTTACTATGTTTACTTGAGTGTTTTTGTTTTTTTATGAGCTGACCCATCCCTAGCACTGGATCCTGAATTTGCACCCCGCCCAGCACTTTTTGCATTCCTTGTTTTTATGTTGTTGCACAGAGAGGACATTTTGTGCAATATTTGCAATTTTTGTGTGTGTGTGTGTGTACACACTTTACCACAATGTGATGGATGAGAACAAGAATGAATATATATGATTAAATTTGAGAAACGAAGATGGCACTAACCAGAGGAAAGCAGAATCACGGCTTGGAGCAATGCCACCTCAGAATCGTCGAGGTTGAAGGAGGACAGCGACACACCCAGATCAAAAATGGCATCCGAGACCACACCCAGACCCCCGTTCTTGAGCTGGCCTCGTGTGACGGCCATCTCCCCATTCAGCGTTAGGGTCTCACTCTCTGGATCATAGCGCACCGCCGCTCGCAGAGACATGATCTCCATACAGCAACCCTTCAGCAAAATGATCTGGTCCTCACAAGGCAGCTGAACAATTACACAATAATCACAGTCATACTACGTATTGTTTTGTATCCAAACACTGGTCACTGTCAAGCTTCAAAATGGATTCATTTGATCTCATCGTTAAATTCTGTACAGAAGGCCTACGAACATTTACATCAAGTTTCTTACCTCGCAGAACATGGGCAGCTTTTTGGCAAAATCTACGACACGAGTAATTGCGGGGGTGATAATTTTTGTAAATTGACTGAAGGCTTCTATGTCCACTTTGCTCCCTTCTGGTGCGTTGACGATGGGTGCCGAACCGATGTCCTCCGGCTGAAACGAGAGGAAGGGGAGAGGTCGCGTGCTCAGTAACACGGGCACTTATAGGAAACGGACATTCACAGAGACGACGGTATGACACAGCAAATCCTCATTCCCCTCTAAAGCACAAAGAAGGCCAGAGTTACAGCAAGACATGTCAATGAAACAAGAGTAAAGCCCAGTTATTAAGGGGGAAAAGAGGAAAGATGAGAAACTTAAACTAGACTATCAGAGGAGAGAAGCGTCTTCTCCTTCTGCTGGGGAGCTCATTGACTAGGGTTATCCACTGATATTTGAATTTTTATTTTATTTTTTTAAAACGATTTGTGACCTTCTGACCAGAAAATTGTGATGTGAAAGACAGAGCAAAAAAAAAAAAAAAAAAAAAGCCAAACTGAGAAGAAGATTGGGGGCCGAGTACAGCACCAAACCGCTTTATTAGGCAATTATTCCGCTTTCCTCTTCTGTGTACACCTTCATTCTGACACAGTGAGCTACATAAACACCCCAAACAAATGGCTCAAGCATTCAGCATGTCAATTTATCCAAAAAAAAAAAAAAAACGTGACAGAAATGGAAGCAGCTGAGAATTTGAGAGAGCGATCTTTTGGATAAAACATAAATATATGTGTTTGCTCTGCTGGTTCTTACCTTTGCTTCCTTCACCCCCACTGCACTCTGGTCAGAAGTACAGAATAAATTACATGTTATTTCATTAAGTAGCATTGCTTCCTCGACCTGTTGGGCAATCAACAGGGATCGTGAAGTTTCAATGAAGAACCCGAGTCAAGTCAACTAAAAAGAACAAGTTTAAACTGGACAGGTGAGAGTGCAGACAGAAAATGACAGTGAGATAGTGAGTTCGTGTGAGTTTCCATGGATTTCGAGGCTTTAAAATGATCATTTTATATTATTATAAAATACATACAGAATAACTGCATGCGGAAATTTAGGATTCAAATTACAAAAACATTTACGGCAAATTGGCCATAGTAAAACTTTTTATCAATGAACAGTTTACATAGAAATTCACTCTGTGTTTTATGAATGAGGCCCACTTTTGCTATAAATTCAAAACGTTTAGTGTAAGAACTAAAAGTAAAAATGTATTTATACGCATCAATATACAACATAACAAGCAGTAATATTTACTTACTACTTCAGTCTTTTTTTACCTCAAAGAACATTTTTGAGTAATGCAAAGAAATCTCTGATCAGACAGAAATGAATTGACCTTGCCAACACTCCTACTGACGTTTACAATTTCCACAATTCTAGTGACAGAAAATACACACGTCACTTCACTTTTAAATTTGAAATCTTAATGCTGTAACGTACAGAATTAAGAAACTAGTGGAATGACGTACTTTGAGGTAAACGTAATTGCCAAATGCAAAACTTCCCATGGAAAGCCACAGCAGTGTTAAAAGTCCTCAAACAGAACTTCATTCTGGAGAGGACCATTAGATTCAAGAGAAAAGAACAGTCATTTAACCATTAGAAACTTGGTTAGAGAAAGAATATCAGAAAAGAAACAAACATGAGAGAACAGTTTTGGGTTTAGGAAAGAAGGACAAAGGTGTTCCATTAAAGTTAGTGCTGCTGCCTTTGTGGTAGAGATTCTCCAGCGTCCATCTAACACTGCCCACTCTACAAGGAGAGACAAAAACATGGACATATTAACAATGGGAACAGCGGTGGGGAAGGGCTTGGGAATTGTGCAGGAAGGGTTGACAAGGGAATCTGAGGTTGTGGTAGGGTAAAAAAAAAAAAGAATCCACCCAAAACAAACAACCAAAACCCATCCTAAAACACAAGATACGTCACTGATGCGGTCGTCAGGGAAGAGACCTCTCACCAGGAATTTACGCTTCTGTTTCCAGTGATTGCCTTGAGCGTTTGTGGCCATATGCGCCTCTGTGACAACCCGGATCAGCTCCCACTCCTCCTGCGTGGGCTCCGGCCGGTCCCACACCGTCTTCTGCATCTCCTCGCGCCGCCGCCGTTCTCGGTTCTCCTCGATCAGCTTCCGCTTGGCTAGACGCTTACTGTCATCCAACACCACTGGAGGAACAACGAAGGCTGATCATCGATTAACCGGGCCACAAGCCGATTCAACAAGTGTATTTGACTTTAGGACACTCACAGTCTGTTGCCATGCCGACAGCAATGCATTTCTTGAAGCGACATTCTTGGCACTGGTTGCGGGTGACTTTGTCAATGACGCACTTTCCCTCGTACTTGCAAGCATATGTTGGGTTTAAGTTCTTCTGAATTGTGCGTCGAAAAAACCCCTTAAAAACAAGATTTCAGTTTTAATTGCTGAGCATGGCCCTTCTTATAAATATCACAATGAAGTAGTGTGTAAACAGAGTGTGATGTGTATTAATAAAACGTGTGATTAATGCACTGTGTGCCTTTCTAAGAGAACAGAACGGCTAAAATACATTGGAAACACTCACTTTGCAGCCCTCACAGGTGATGCATCGGTAATGGTAGCCAGTTGCTTTGTCCCCACACACAACACACAGCTCATCCTTGTCCAGGTAACTTGGTATGTACCCTACAAACAGTTACAAGTACGTACAGTAATGTACACATTTGATTAAAATAAGACAATATTGAAATATCAGCATACAATATTTTAAAAAGTTATAAAAACAGCTCTAAAGCTCAAGATACAGAACAAAACAATTTTACAAAATACACACATTTAGTCTTTTAAGAGTTATCTTATCTTTATCTTCACATTTAGTCTTATTTAAGTTATCTTATCTTAAAAATTAATATAAATATATATATAAATGAAATAAAATAATTAATTGAGTTATGCTGAGTTTTGTGAAAAAACTCAAAAAAGAAAAACATAAGAGGAATTGTGAGTCAATGAGAAAGAATAGAAGGAAGAAGAAAATATTTTATCAGAATGTTCTTATATAGAGGCAAAAACCCAACAACAACAACAACAACAAAACAAGTTTTAAGACACACAGGCAGCTTGCAGCAGCTCAGCAATAAATAAGTGATCAATAAGTCTTTTGATGAGGCAGGACAGGAGCTCAAACCTTCTGTTCCTCTGTCTGTGTCCTTACAAATCAATACAACATACTGCAAACCTCCATCCAACTCTGAAGATCAATACACTACACAATGCCAAACGAGCTCCCTGAACAGGTCTTTGAAAGAGGCACTGAAGTTCAGTTTACTACTATAATGACTGCAGCTTTTCCAATACTTGCTCAGATTGATTAAGTTTTATAACTGGCACAAATGGATGTTGATTATAGAACATATTGAAATACGAACTAAAACATTTCGAATCAGTCCTCAAATATCAGACAAAAAAAAACACCACCACCAACAACAACAACACTACTATTTTAGTCATAAGTCAAAATATTGTTAATCAGATCTCAACCGAGCACATCCAAGTTTAAACACAGAACTTTTTGGACTGAGATATTACTACACGTGTACACATGTATATATGTTTGCAAACAGTCAGCCACCTTAAAAAAAATCAAAAAAAGAAAAGACAAAACTTTGGTACACCTCTATGCTTTTTCTAGAGCTTGCGATACCTTTCCTGTGAGGCCCCTGCATCCACTGCATCTGAGAGAAGTCTGGCCTGCCATCAGAGTAGTAGTCTGGCTGGTGGTAGTGACTGAGAGGCACCTCCATGGAGCACAACTCACTCTTGAACACAGGGTTGGCCCCATTGAAAGGGCACCCGTAGGGTTGGCTGGGCGGCCAGGCCTGCTCCATGCTGGGAGGATGGTGGTGTAACGGCTGTGGCTCACAGTGAGTGAAACCAGGCCCTTCTCCACCATACATGCAGTACTCACCTCCGGGCGGCACTGCATATCCCCCATTCACACCGTGGCCTATGTCATACATGTCTGACATGCAGTAATTCATTATGAAGATCTTCAAAGGCACAACCACACACACACAAAAATTAAAAATTTAAAAAGTCAATGCAACAAAACCTGTGCAGTTAATGTACATTAAAAAAAAAGGTCAATTGGCGGTCGCACTGACGTGCGTGCAGATTTCAGAGTTGACATGAAGCCACGAAACACACTACGTGAAAAGTGTCTGTAGGACATCGGCTCTTATATATGGAGAATCCACCCGCCCCACTTGCCCCTCGCCCTGCCAAATTGGGTGAAAGATTTTGAGCACGCTCTCTTAATCTGACACCGGACAAATCCAAGAGCTGGGGTGACACATCCTCAGACAGGAACACAAGTCGTACATGACAACCCGTTCAACTGAGCGGATCATGTTAGATTTGCCATCAGACCATGCGTTACTAAAATGGTAAGATTAGTACAATCACAATCCCAAAAGTCAAAGTTTATTGATTTCAAATATGAGACGTTTTACGCACTGATCTTAAGCTGCGATCAGTCATATTGATTGTTATTTGTCCTAATCCTAAATGAAGCCGTGCAATGACTCGTGACACATGTGAGGGCTTCAGCCGGCATTTACTTATAGATAACTTCATAGAAATAACCACATAATGAATACAATTTGGACCTGTTTTACCATCAGTCTGTCTGATAGTGTCCTACAGAAAAAAAAATTAAAAAATAAAGAATTGCTTCAGGTGAGGTCTATTTTAATTACAGAATTGACTATTTTCTGTTCAAGAAATATTGCATATGGTAATTGTATTCCTCTTGTCCTCTTTCATCTCCTAAATTCAAATAACCATATATTATACGTTTAAAAGTTTTAGTTAGTTAGTTAGTTAGTACTAAACTTAAAAATAATATTTTAAGTTATATACAAGTTCAAATCTATGGACATCATCTGTGGCTTTCTGTTTATTACCAGAGAAGATAGAAGATGTGCTGAGTTGAAGTATACTGGACTGGACCACTGTGCATTTACATATTTGCTTTATAATTACAAAAATTAGGTTAACATATTCTGTTGTAATTTTAATACAAATGTAACTTCTATATAACTTGAAATACATTCAAATTATTTTAACATGGAGTATAAAAAAGGAAAGTCTACAATAAAAAAAAATGTCACTCTCCTAAGCTTCAATCGAGATACTGTCGCATCAGTGTATCTACTGCTGTCTCTATAATAGCTTCAGGAACATAAATAAAACTGTGCAAAATATCAAATGAACTCTGAGGCGGAAACTGGGCTATGACGCTTAGAGTTAAGACAGCCAAAGTGACCAGCAGGTAACAGCTGTTTTTAGCAAAGGCTCCTGAGGCAAAGCCCCTCTACAAAAGAGCCTGATACCAGTTTAACTCTTTGATGAGGTGACTGTCTCACATAAGCTTAATCTTTACAGGGATTTCATAAAGACTTTAACCGCCAAAAACAACATTCAGACAAATTAGCAAACATTTGAACAATCTGCCGGTCTTCGAAAACAAGCCAGAACCTCCAAATTGGGTTGGGGAATATCATTATTTTGAAATATTAATATATTTCCACTGTGCAAATTAAAATATACAAAATACATCTACGTTACGATACGATATAAAATACATTAAAGAAAACCAGAAAAGATAAAAAAAATCAGGTAAGAAGTCTTTAAAAGCACCAATGCTTTAATGAAATCCTTAATCGATACATTTGAAATAGTGGAAATAGTTAAACAGCTCTAGATCTTGATTGGTGAATTGTATTAAAAATCTAGCAATCCAGATTAGAGCCAGTGCCCTTTCACAGCCCTTTGGCATTGTCACCTAATTGCATATAATCATTATCCAATTGTAAAGGATGTTATGCCCAGTAATTAAAAATATCCATGACTGTACCAACACCTCGAAACACACACATACAGTTGTTTTGGTCTGCAGTTCTAGGTTATCATAACATAAAACAGGAAACTCATTCTGAAAAAGTTCAGTGAAAAATGATGAACTTACCAAGATTAACTCTCCTAGATTCAAAGTAAAGTACTCCCACAATCTTTTCCGTAGCCTCCTCAAAACCTCAAAGATGACTGATCCATCATAGACCACTGGAGATCCTAAAAGTACCCAGTAATCAAGAACATGAGAACTTGACTTGCTATGTTTTCCAAAACAACTCCATTACCCTAGCGAAACCCTCTCTTGGTCTTATGTAGGAAGTGTGTGTTCGGTTTGGTAGGTCTGCGTGATTATGCACCTACTAGTGAGTTTTCAACCAATTTATTCCCTCCTGGATCGATCACTTGAGGTCTCGGGGTTCAAGGCTGGTCATGTACAGTTTTCGGATGGTGGCCCTCATAGCACTGGGGATAGGGCCTGGGTTGACATGGCTTCCTGAGCCAGATGTCCCTAGCGTTACCTGAGCAGTGAGCTTCGCTGAGGCCACCTTAAACACACAGCCAGGGTGAGCTGAGGGAAAGACCAAAACAATACCGTCTCATCCCTAGAAGACTCCCCAACCTCACCAATGACTCTCAACAACACAAAGAAGACAAAAGACCCACAGCGAGGGACTCATAATGACTCAAGAGTATCAAGCCTGCCATACCTACAAGCTGTCACTGGCTAGCCTTGGCCTTGATCAATACTATTAGTGATCTAGACATAACTGATCAATATGGTACTGATCTAGACATAATTTAGCCTGTGCTTAGAGTAAATCAAGGGCACTGATCAATTAACTAATCATCTTAATTTCGTAATCTGCAGCAAATGAAAACCAGCATCAGGTTAGTATGGAATATTTTCATTCAGCCTACTGGAAAAAAAGGCTGGTAAAAAAAAAAAAAAAAAAAAAAAAAAATGTTTCAACTGCAAGAAAGCAACTGGTGTTGCCACATATTGCCTAAACCATAAGCTCTTTTCCAAATCCTAGTGAGCCACCTTTCTAGACAGCATTTTAAGGGACCGCAAGCATATTCCCGAGATCAAGCCTGTTCTTAAACACAGACTGCAAAATGATGCTGCCTTTACATTACCTTAATTTACCCAAAATCACCCAGAAGGCAATGTGACAAGCTAAACTGAGTAATTTCTCATTCATATGATTTCATTAATACTGTCAAGTGTGAATAAAAATATGTGAAGTTCAATATAAATATAAAAAAAGGGTTTCACTTTATTTTGATGGTCCCTTTAACATATTCTGTTGACTATAAGTAATGTCTCCTAACTCTCATTAGAGGGTTATCTGAGCATTAATAGCCTGGTAGGGTTAGGGTTAGATTAAGGTGCAAAATTAGTAAGTCAGAAGATTGTCTGTTGGAGGAGCATCACAATAAAGTGTTTGCAGATATTAAGCATGAGAGTTAGTTGACATATAGTTGCAAAGTTACTTACAGTCAACTGTACATTCAAAAAGGACCATCAAAATGAAGTGTTAGCAAAAATATATATTTGCCAAATATTTGTGTGATATAGCTTGTTATAGTGTCATCTCTTTATGCAACAGTCTTACAGTTCCTATCCAGCGTATGTTTTTTTAATTGTCAGCTGCTTTCAGTTATATTATTGGTTACAAAAACACTTGATTATGCTTATATCATTCTAATTCATTCTCTTTATCATAAGCATAATGAGCACATATAGTACAGTTACAGTTAACTGCACTGAAAACGGATGGCACACCAATGCTCCAGCAGACGATTGCTCTTATAAGAGAGCGAGACACTAAAAACCATCAGTCCTCAAGACGTCTGTGGCACTATACGACACCACTCTCGACATCTCAATTGTATCCACAAGCTTTGCATGACCAGCATCTCCTACATATACTCTCTAATGAGTTTTGTAGAGGCTATCACATTTTCCAACCAAACAAATCTATTGTTCACGATCCCATATTGTGCAATTTAGACCAGTTTCAACCTGATAAAAACATATTGTGTCTTTTCAAAACGATATGTACCTGCACCTACAGTCACATATGTTTAAGTTTCCACTAACTGTCCAAAAGGGTTGTCACCCCTGCTTTAAATCCTAACCCATAAAACCAACAGGGCTGTGAATAGGGCAGGACGGAGGATTAAGAGGTTAATTAGAGGGTCAGAAGTAATCTCCATCTCACAGGATCAATACAACGCTAACCAGATGCAGATATGTGAACAGGAACCGAACTGGATTGGTTCGAGACATTTGACAGCATCTGGGATCTGGCATCTTGCAATAAGAGTCAAAATGTGTTTATATTTCCAAGTCAAGTCACATCATTTAGAGCAGATGCCAAGGGGGCCACATTTAAACCACACAACATTTGAAGGACCACAAACTACAACTTGCATCGTAAGACTTTATTTATGACAATATTTACAGTTTTTACTTATTTACAAATGCTGTTTTTACCCATCTTGCTAGGTAAGTGTTGCCAGTCTTTGTCCTATTTAAAGTAAGCTAATGTGAAAATAAAAAATCTGGAACAATAAAGTGGATAAACAGTTTTCTATAGCAATATTAATGTAAAAAAAAAAAAAAAGTTCATACTCAGAGTATTAAAAACCTCGCTGCAAGTTAAGTCTTGCTAGTCTTTGTCCAATTTAAAGTAAGCTAATGTGAAAATAAAAAATCTGGAACAATAAAGTGGATAAACAGTTTTCTATAGCAATATTAATGTAAAAAAAAAAAAAAAGTTCATACTCAGAGTATTAAAAACCTCCCTGCAAGTTAAGTCTTGCTAGTCTTTGTCCAATTTAAAGTAATACTGGAACATGAAAAAATAAATAAATAAATAAATAAAATAATGACATTTATATGACATGTTTTTGTTATTATTCATAGCCTACTACTTAGCTCAATATGAGAGGCAACGAGAAACAAAAAGATCTGTGAAATAAAAATCACATCATAATGTTTTAAAGAAGAGTGGTTTGATTAAAGTGGTGGAAATACAGGCTGATGGACACAGAATGGCGAAGATGTCTTTCTGAAGATGTCACAGAATGGTGAAGATGGGAGTTTTATGTATGGTTAGATTACTATTAATGAGTTCACATATTTACTTTTCTTGAAATATTTAGCTATTAGATCTATTTAAATGCTTTAGTTTGTTTCCATATTATAATAATATAATATGTAAAAAAAATGAAGCATTTAAAGTGATATATTATGTCACGTCAAATACTTCAATTCTTTTAAAAAAATATTATATTATATTAGGCCTACATTGTATTATATTATAACCCTAAATAAAGAATCTCACAAAGATATTGTTTAAGTTATATAGGCCTATATTTTATTGTATTATAAGCCTAAATAAAGAATCTCACTAGGGTGTTGTTTAGGGCTCATTGCCATAAAAAAGTCTGAAACACCCTGCTAAAAAAATATTCATAAAGAATAAACAATCATTTAACTTTGATGGTTTAAATATGAATCGGCGGTGTTTTTACTATAAAATACACATCAAATAAGCTTTAGTTTCTGACAGTTTCTGCTCATATGTGAAATATATAGTATGTTTTATCAAAAATAAACTAATCAACTGTTATCCAATGCAAGCTAATCATATCAAAATAATGAATCCTTAACTTTGAAAAATGTATGATAAAATGCATTGGCCTACTTTAAAAATAATACTTTATATGGAAAAATAATTTTCTTTTCAAGATGTTTCCAACTTTAACTTTGAACCAATTCTTCACAATGGCCCATATAACCTATAGCCCTTATGCACCAGAGAAACGTGGCCGCCGTCATCTTTAGAATATTGTCTTTGAACTTCCG
The DNA here is from genome assembly GCF_988280905.1 of Pimephales promelas. Classification (NCBI taxonomy): domain Eukaryota; kingdom Metazoa; phylum Chordata; class Actinopteri; order Cypriniformes; family Leuciscidae; genus Pimephales; species Pimephales promelas. The sequence continues at coordinate 33,651,268 of NC_142786.1, forward strand.
GTTTCGCGGTCGCTCTGTATATTTCTATGGCATCGCTGTCGAGGAGTAATTAGCTGGTGAAGTTGATTTACTTATTGTAGAGTTAACAAAAGTTATCATGAGCATTGTAATGTTTATCATAAGCATTGCAAAGCAGATGTCTTAACAAATGTCGACCGGGAATTTTTTTACTAGCAGTTCATTCATACCTATGCAAGATCGCTGTAGAAATACAGACCGGAAGTCAAAAGACAACGAGCGCAGAGCTGAAAAGGGGCGGGAAAGGAGCTGAAAAGGGGCGGAGCTACATAAGGTCTATTAGACCAGGATTTGCTTCCAGGTATGACTAAAAATGTTTTTTCACTTTCATTTATATTTTGATTATATATGAAGAGTTCAGATGCAAAAGCCTCTAAATGCCATTTGAAATTTTCTTCTTTAATGATGATTTTTATCAAACTTGTATATTTAAGTTCAGTAATTTCACTTAAATAATAATTAATAGGTAATCTTCATTGCCATTTAAGTGAAATCACTGAACTTAAATATACAAGTTTGATAAAAATCATCATTAAAGAAGAAAATTTCAAATGGCATGCCATTTAGAGGCTTTTGCATCTGAACTCTTCATATATACACACAGTACTATACATATATATATACTGTATATATATATATATATATATATACAGACGTTATTATAAGCAAAATCTGATTGATTAAATCTGACTGATTATCTGAGTGGTAAAAGAAACAGTTTCATTGCCATTCATTTTAAGCTACAGGCGCCCGCACTGTCGATTCTGAAGGCCTCCAGGCAGATTTATTTGACCCCAGCAATGCATGATGGCTGAAATATGACTCGATACAAGCTCTAACATACTGGAAGCAGCGCAACAAAGAGAAAAGCTATGAAATTAAGAGAATGAACAATTGGGAATAATTTAATACTCATTCATGGAAAAAATATATTAAAGTGCAAGTCAGTGATTTGGCCAGCAGAGAAGGCCTTGCTGGCCCTGACGGCCCAACATTGAGACAATCCGTCTTTGTCAGGTGATGTCACACTCGCGATGCACAAAGTGCATTATGGGCGTAGCCGCCATTTGTAAGGTATCGATGCTGAGCTGTCTATGATGCTGAGCTATTCTGTTGTTGGAGAATAGTTTTTTTTTTCATTTTTTTTTTTCAAAATAACCCATCCTTAACATGACACTATCATCATCGTCAATACAGCAAACCTGTCTTTGCTGTTACTAACTCTACAGGATTTATTTACATTCCTACCAAAGGATACAGGAACTTGGTGAAATGTCCACATGCTTTAAGAGATGTATAGTTTTTAAATTGTTCCCTGGTAACGTTATATGCGCTTATACCATAAACAAGATAGTTGACAATGCCCAAATACGAGGATGAGAAAGCAATGCAGGTTCAGCACTCCAGCTGAGCTCATACATGTTCTGAATGGATGACAATTTCTCCAAAAACGGTACCTGCAATATTTCTTGAGTTTATTGCAGTATGCCATTTTCCCAGTTTTCTTGTGCTTCTGCAGTTTTGCAAGTTATTTACTTGTTACCTCTACTCTCGTAATCTCTTCAATGCTCACAATCAGTAGCGACACCTCAAAAATGGCGCCGCGGTGACGTCACACGCAACAAACCCACGTCTGACAAAGACCGATTGTTAAGGAATCGTAAAAGGAATCAGTTTCCGTTAATACAAACACAAAATTTCCATTGACATAGTCAAAGGAAGCTAAAATAAACAATTCTGAATTATGATTATACTTGAGTCATCATGAGCTGGAAGGGACGGCTGATTCCAGGAACACAGATCTCATATCTTGGGCCTAACTGTCACAAACACACAACAGAAATCCAGTAGTATATTAAATAAAGGGCAATCCAAACTTGTAGTCCTCCAGGCAAGGGTCAAAATCCAATAAGGCAATCCAAAACGCAAGACAAAAACAAGAAAGGGGCAGATACAGACCATGGAAGTGTGGTGACACAAAACAACGAATCCGTAACCCATACTGACACAGACAGGGAACATATACACACAGATCTAACAAAGAACTAACGAGGAACAACTGGGTACAATGATTACGGGGAACAGCTGAGCGCAATGAACAGTGATTGGAACAGATAGGATTGTGGGGAATGCAGTTCATGAAAGGATGACACTGTGAGGAAGAGGACCTCTAGTGGATACCCGGGGAAACACAAACCAGACACTGTGACATAACCCACCCCCCTCTACGGAGCACTGGCACACTTACCAACCCAAAATCAGAACACATGAACAACACACTACTAAAATTAAAATAAAACGCAAAAATTAACGCAAATTGTCCAAAATATATATGACTTTCCTGTGATGCACTTCGACATGAAATTTATCCTGATTCATTACCATTAAAACATGTTTCACGTCTGACATATTGAATGCCGTGTATACACAGAACAGACTGGCATGGGTAGAAGCATTTCATACTGATGAGCCACAGCTAAAGCTATCTGATGCAACAAAAGATTGGAAAAGATGCTGAATGAGCAGTTTTCAGATGCAAAAAACGTATGCCCTTGTTTTTCCCAAACACATAAGTTGACAAGACTTTTGACTACTTGTTTGCCTCTTTGTGTTCGGATGGTAATTCTTTGGACCTGTTACCACAACTTAAATAAATGCATGGTTGCAAGTCAAATTTTTAGACAGTACAAGTACTCCACAGCGACGGAAACAGAAATCCTGCACAGTGTGGCTTTAATGAGAAGAAGTGTGCTGGTGTATTTCTTTCCATTGACATCATGGAGTCTACAGCAGTTACGCACATGGTCGCCACATGTTAACCTTAACATCGTTTTCCTTTTCATTATAATGGCACAAAAAAAAAAAAATACTAAGGCCGTTATCACACTGAAGCGGGAGGATTTGTCACTCTCAATTAGTGTTGGTTGGACAGAAGCGCTTCTCTGAGGCTCTGTCCTGAGGGGCCCATCATGCAACAGATGGCCGGCAAACACCTTAATGATATCATACACATCACGCTCATTATCACAAGGCTGCTTTCAAAGACCCAAGGCTTATACACACACTTGGAGAACGGTTTGCACTCTTAGCGGCTGATTGATATACTTAGTAACTAAGAAGACCTTCAGACATAAAACCCCGATTTACTAGCAGGTTTAGGGAAAAATCTAAAGCTTGGTTGATAATGCTTGGGTTGCTGAATATTAGACCCCTTACTTCAAAATTGCTCATAGTTAATGACATGATTTCAGATCATAATCTAGTTGTGCTGTTTTTGACAGAAAACTGGCTAAAATGTTCCTTCGTTGGCCAGAGGAGAACTGGCCCCGACTGAGCCTGGGTTCTCCCAAGGGTTTTTTCTCCATTCAGTCCCTGATGGAGTTTGGGTTCCTTGCCACTGTTGCCTTGCTTTTGGCCTGCTTAGTTGGGGACATTTAATATTCAACAATTTTATTGATCTGTGTTGTATTATTTTCATGTTATCACTGTGAAGCTGCTTTGATACAATCTGTAAATATGTAAATAAAGGTGACTTGACTTTCAAAATGTAATAGAAACAAGAATATTATTTTCTCTTTTGATGGTGGAACATCATCTAGATTGCTCCAAATAAAAATAAAAAAATAAATCCATGGGATGCTGCCTAGAAGGGAGCTGTCTATGCAGACTTCCAAACCAACATTTGGAACAGAGCTAAAGGGTCTAGTGAGTTTTAGGTTTTTATGACATTACCTGACATACTGCTGTATGTTAGACCTTAAACTTCATTCTCTTGTCTTCCACGGACTCACTGATATCTGACAGACAAACAGAATAAAGCCAAAAGAAGAATGGCAAATAAGAAGAAAAACAGAGCAGTAATGAATGCAGTAAAACTTTTGCCTGTGGTCCAACAACACCTTTTTTCTGTGGATCCAAAAGAAAGTTGCTTTGGCCCACCTTGTTCTTGGTGATATCGGAGTCATTCCAGAGTGGTTTGGAGCAGCAGGGGCTGAGGAAAACACACAAAATGAGAGAGTCAAATTTACATAATGCAAGGAGGCAGACAGTCTTCATCAGAGGAGGGTAAATAACAGTATCCATTAAACATTGGACACAAGAGGAGCACCAAAAACTACACTAAACATTATGGTAACACTTTATAATATCTGCCTTCCATGAATCATTGGTTAAACATTAGTAAATAGTTAATTCATAATGCATTGTCCCTACATTCATATACAATAGTATTCAGTTGACAGCTATAAATTCTTTGCTCTTGATTTGTTTAATAATTGTATTTTCATCCTTTATTAATGATCAATTTATAATTTCTAAATTAAGTATTACATTATTAACAAAACAGTTATTTAGGAGTTGTCAGTGGTTCATAAGATCATTTAGAAATTGTAAGTAAATGATTAATAAACTATTTAAATGTTAATTAACCATATTATTTAGACATACAGTAATAGTTACTCAGTGTGTTAATAACTGCTTCATGTAAGCAATAAGGTACGAGAGGCTGTGCTGTGTCATGAATAAGTAATGACTGAAGGGCATATTAGTGCAACTTTCATGAAGTAAAATCACTGAAAGCCTTTCTTCCGCTAGAAAATAAATAGTCCCTGACCGTGAACAGCAACAACGTTCCAATGTGTAATATAATATGCATGAAAAAGCTGAAATAAAAGCAACATAGGAACTGCAGTATTGCGCAGCGATAAATAGAACCGTTGGGTGAAGCGGGCATAGTCATGTTTTATCATGAATAAAGCACAGCTATTGACCAATCAGAATGAAGGATTGGAACTAACCATTTTTATATACAATATATATATATATATAGGGCTTGACATTAACACCCACCAACCGCCAGAAGTCTCTCCAAATTGTTCCTCAAACCACTTATCCACCATCATGCCACCTAGCCTAGTACGTACACACACACACACACACACACACATGCTGGCTCGACGCACAGACCAGTGCACAAGTATAAACATCAGGCCACTTACATAGGCTACAGTTAAAGCTCTGCGTGGAGCCTGCGCAGACCTGTCAAAGAAGCATCTCCCGTCGTCACTCCTCGTTGATTCGGCTGCTAACTAGGGCTGCAGAGCCGTAACGCAGCTCTGAGTCACCCTGATTCGTTCGCAGCCGGAGGCCCAAACTCAGCGAGACGCTCCAGCGTTGTAGCGGCAACATGCATAGCAAGCCCAGCTGGAGCACTGCAGCCGCTGAGACCATACAGCCCAGCAGAGGAGCGATCATGCTGCGGCCAGGTGTCGAACACAGTGCGTGCGCGCCGTGTCGATAAATGAGCCGTCAGAGCCACAGAATCCAGTTCTATTCCCAGAAAGGAAATTGACTGGCTGGACAGTAATGAGCTCTTGGTCCAGTTGACTGTGAGACCCAGGCTTTCCAGATGACTGAGGAGCACTGCTCTGTGAGATAAACGTTCGATCTCTGACTGTGCCAGAATCCGCCAATCATCCAGATAGTTCATAGTTCACAAGGCCTGATTTTTCATGGGGGCGAGAGCCACGTCCATGCACTTTGTGAAGGACAGGCCGAACAGCATGACGGTGTATAGATATCATTGAAGGCGAATCTCAAGAATGGCCTGTGACGGGGTATTATCTGAATCTGAAAATAGGCATCTTTCAAATCGAGAGAGATAAACCAGTCCCTCGGGCATACGTGCATGAGAATTTTTAAGGTTGTAAGCATTGTGAACGGACATGGACAACTGCATAATGTCTAGCAACATATTGCTATTGTTTTATTTAAACATTATGGGCCATGGCAAGCTACGGAGCCCCTAAAGGTGGGAAAAAATTTGGAAGTGAGAATTTTTTTACAAATCTTTTGCATTCCCTCACAATGATATTTGCGTTCCCACACAAAATGTTTGTGTTCCCTCGCAAAAAAAAAATTGCGTTCCCACGCAAAACCTGTTAGGATTTCGAACAGACACTTCCTGTGTAATGTCCCGCCTGAGCACCGCATGTTAATGGAGCGTTTCATACTGTTTGAACTTGGAATCAAATATAAAGAAATGGTTAGGGTTAGAGGGTAAAGTATGGTAATTTTGGGTAAAGTATGGTAATTGTCATAGAAAAGCAGAACTAACAGCTAGGTGTAAAAAAATGAGAGTAAAATTGAAAAATGTGAATATATTTATATAAAACAATATTCAAACAATGTTCACAAAATAGAAAGACATTTCAAGTAAGTATTTACAAGATAATTGCTATTTACAGGAATACATAGAACAGATAGCATTGTTGTCCTCAAGTCAATATGCATCCTTTGCTAGGCTTTTTTCAGGTTAGAGCTAGTTGGAGACCCCCAGCTAATGTATGTGACTGCTGGGCTTTTTCAAAAGATGGATGAGGTGTTAGTCTCCAACTAGCTCTAAGCTGAAAAAAAGCCGAGCAAAGGATATATATTGACTTGAGGACAACAATGCTATGATTAAACCCTGTATAAAGTATTAATAATAATTATTTAAAACCTCTATTGGATCAGCTGGCAAATGCATTGTCACAAAGCTGAAAACAAAACAGTTTTTCTGAATGCATGAAATTTTCACTTTTTACAGATTTGTTCCTCACTGGAGAATAATGCATTGCAGCGTCAATACTTCCACCACTAAAAAAAAATGACTGTACAGGTGCTAATCTGGCTTCTTTTGCCCAAGCCTTTTTCATAATTTGTCAGAAGACATGCAACAGTATACAGCTGAGCAATGTTGCCAAAAAGCCAGAGTGGAAACACAACTTGTGTTCCTTCACAAGACGTATGAGGCGCTCCACATCCACCCTGAGGCGTCTCCTTGGGTCTCCCTGACCTCACAGGCAGACATCTGGGATCTCCCAGAGAGAAATGCTGGCCTATAGATCTTACAAGGCACAAAGTCATCAACGAGAAACCGACCATGACCACGACCATCATCATCTCGGTCGACCATGATTGCCATCCCAGGTCTCAAACAGGAAAGAATTCCAGATTTTCACATGATCTGTTTGTCACTGATGGATCCGGCGTACAGTGGAGAGATAAATGTGACTGCCCCATGAGGCGCCACTCCAAGCAGCCCAGTGGGATGAAGGGCACTGGCACCTCAGCTCTGGGCAGTCCAGGATGACTGTAGCGTCTGCATAGTCCTTCAACTCTGCTGGCAAATGTTCCTTTATTTTCTCTTCTGGTATCCAGATCCTCACTGACCCGAGCACAGCGTACAGAAAGTTGCTCCATGTCGTAATACTTCGACTGACTGTGGACTGGTGAACCCCATACCGGTCAGCAAGGTCACGCTCTTTTGAACCCAATGCAAGGTAATTGAGAAACATAAACAGCTCATCTATGGGCGCATGGAACAAGTCTGATCAAAACAAGAGAAAAGTTACATTATGTTTCTCTAAACTTCCATTATTTGTGATCTTTGTCAGGTTGTGTCATATGGTCCATAGAAATATTAAATAAATCTGATAAAAATAAATAATATAAAATAAATAATCAATGTCATAAAGTACTTACTGCAGCGGGACTTGACTCTGTGAAGGTGCCTCTCTGTACGTGAGTCACACTGACCATAGAGGGAAGCGCAGGCTCTATTAAGGCCCAGAATCGCGACGAGTAAGTCATAGGATGCAAACCTGAAAAAAAAACATTTAAAACTTACATTAGTGTCTACTACGAACTTACTTGGAAGCATTTCAAATACACACACACACACACACACACACACACTCCTATATCTGCAGCCATTGCTACTACACAACAATCAGGAGAAGTTAAATGTTTGACGATAATAAAACCAGTAATGTTACAATGATTCTGACCAAAAAAAGTATTATTCTAATAACTATTACATGCTGTTGAGGTTTAGTTTAATTTATTAACCATTACACTTGAATCGGTAATTTACGGGTGAACATGGCTGTAATCCTTTTTGGATCAACCTCATCTATTAGTAGCCTGCTGGACATCTTACCTTGTGAAGAACCGGATGTCCTTGTCTGAGCCACAAAAACGATGAATGCCAAACCGCTGATTAATAGTCCGTTTCTCAATTTGTTCCCTCAGCTGGAAGATTTCCTCCCTGAGAGACCTGTTCTCACCCAAAACGAAGTCGACAACTGCGGGACCCGGAGCCGACGCACAGTCGTGGTGCCGGAGGATTGCCTCCTCGCCCGGTGTGTCATCCTCCGTGTCCTCCGCAATACCCCCGGTCTTGAAGGGGGAATAGTGAAATTGTTCCACTCGAACAACGCTGCAATAGTTCCCTTCTTTAACAGTCGTCTCCCTCTCTCGGGTCCGGGCTCACAAACATCATCTTTTTTTAAATGCCGGCTACAAACCCGAGTACGGGGGCTAACAGTAAACTTCTCCCTCCGGATAGCGACAGTCCATTCTCGTCTGATTTCCACATCTGAGGGAAATGTATGAAAACTAAGTACTTTATTTTACGTACTAGACACCTGACACAAAGGCACACAGCAATGCTCAGCTGTAGAGCTATCTGTGCTCTGAAATGTATACTTCTTCTGAGACATAATAAACACAGCAGTGGGATGATAGCGGAAGCAGTATAGCTGGCGGAGGTTTTAGCGGACACGCGTTAGCGCCGCGGTGTGCATGTAGCCTATTGAAGACTGTTTTGAATATTGTGCGTCCTTCAGCGCTCCAGTCCATTTGTGATCATAATAATTTTTTGCCTGGGCAGTCAGATAAGGTATTTTCACTGCGGAGAAGCAAAGGACTGACCATTATTAAGGACTATCTAAATGTAACATTTGCCACTTTCGAACATTTGTATAAAACATTTTATCTTTCCCAATCACAATTTTTCCAATATCTACAGTTGCGCCACTACATTAGACATCTTTTTAATGAGTTTCAGGAGTTGCCTCAGGATATATGTATGATCTTTTGGGTCAACCCACAAATGCCAAACAGTTAGTGACACGGTTTATTTGCTTGTTTGTATCTCATTTCCAGTCTCTTCAGATCACATCAAAGTAGCATGGGAAAATGAAACCGGAAATGAATACCTCAAATGAGATTTGGAAAAAAGGACTGAAGCGAATTAATACCTGTTCTATCAATGCAAGATTACATTCAGTTTAAACTGTTGTATAGATTATACTATACCACATACAGTATAAACTTTTGGTATAGACTTTAATTTTTTTTTTTAATTCACCTTTCAGTTTCCGTATTATGCGATAGATGCAAGAGCTCTGATGGGACTCATGCTCATACTTTTTGGTTTTGCGAGATTTCAGAATTTTGGAAGAATTTTTTTTTGTGGTACTAGAGAAGATATCAGTCCAGATTTTGAGTTAGCTTTGTTTGGATGTTCTGACCCTATATTAGCATCGACACATTCTCAACAACTGTCTCTTATGTTTGCTCTAGTGTTGACTAAAAGGTGCGTCACGCGTGGTAAGTGTGCTCATAATGTAAGAGACCACAACATTGCCCAACATCAAACCGCAAATGTAATGTGAGCAGAACGAAACTGAGCTACTCGTTATTGTGTGAATGGACTGTTTATCAGTTTGGACCAATGCAGCGTGAGCCGATCTTAATCAAGCAGCACTGTTACACAGTGAAATCAGCCACTGAAGTAATAACATCACTGCGAGATCTAGTGAGAAACATTCACATTTCTCCGTTATTATTAACGGATCAAACAGTGCTGAGGTGGAAACCAGGAACAAACATTGTGCCATGAATGAACTATCCAGTGTCCACAGATAAGCAACAATCACCATGGGTTTACTGTATAACACTACTAACAGTACCATGGAAGTTTGGCAGCAATAGTAGTCTATAGTGCTTTCAAGTAACATTACATCGGTTTTATTTTGACATTATGGGTTCTGTCTTGCACCCATTCATCTTGCAAAAATTAAGCAAAATACTCCTCTCTGGAGCATTTTTTCCTTGTTAGCTAATGTGCTGGTCATCATTAAATGGCTTTCCTGAGCTAAATGTAACGTTCTGTGACAATTGTTAACCTGCAGTTTTATTGACCTCTTTCCATGACTGAAAAACACTGGTTGATCGATATATTATGTAGGTATGGATATTAGGCTTATACCTTTAGGTAAGTTGTACCGTATCTTTAAAAAGTAACAGATGATCGGTTTACTTGAACTGAGGCACTAGGGATCTAGGGAACTTCACATTTACAAGCGCCAAAACGGTATTTTTTGTCTGAATTTCATAATAAACTGGAGCAGTCACACTTTGTAAGTTCAAAGCTAGACTAAAAATACATCCCTGTATGCAAGGTCAAGCATACACATAACACACTATAGACTTATAGACACTATCCCAAAACACGGGATAGTGTCTAGATACGATCCCGTGTTTTGGGATAGTGTCTTATATAGTGTCTTTTTTCTCCAAAACACGTTGGCCACAATTATTCGCACCCCTATGATTTTTTTACGAGTACTCACCTAAAGGATTATTAGGAACACCATACTAATACTGTGTTTGACCCCCTTTCGCCTTCAGAACTGCCTTAATTCTAGGTGGCATTGATTCATCAAGGTGCTGAAAGCATTCTTTAGAAATGTTGGCTCATATTGATCGGATAGCATCTTGCAGTTGATGGAGATTTGTTGGATGCACATTCAGACCATGAAGCTCCTGTTCCACCACATCCCAAAGATGCTCTATTGGGTTGAGATTGGTGACAGTGGGGGCCATTTTAGTACAGTTTGGGGAACTCATTTCTTCCCAAGTGTAGAACATTCAGATTCGATCACCAGGAGACTTAGAAGTATCTTTCACGCAGAAGTTCTTTATTGCGTCGCTGTAGTCATCTTAAAAATAGTCTGATTAAGAGAACTTTTACATTGCAATATATACATTTAGGAGGAGGGATTTACATAGAGGTGGAGCAAACTCATATAGAGATTTATGAAAACCTGTATTGAAACTGAGAGTGATAACATATTCAAAATGAGATTCAAGAACAGGAATGCCAGGACTCTCTCTTGCTGAGACAAAAGCTCACAAGAGTCCCCAAGAGTTGCAGGAATCTGTTTCTTTCAACTAACAATAGAGATAAACAGGTTGGGTAGGAAAGAACCATTAAGTAATTGCATTGGGTTCAGTAATCTGAAAAATACAGAAAAACAGGATGGGCCAGATATAATGAGCATCCTAATAATTCAGAATAATGTCCAGAAATTTACTATTTGTTTTGGAACCTAAATTAAACATGTTAATGAAATTTGTAATACCATATTTCCCCCTTTTTAGAGTACTAAATAACTCGAACAAAATACAAATTTAGACATTTAAAAGTTCACTCTTGTAACTTTATGATAGGTACAGGCACATAACTTCATGTTCTGTGTTTTATTTTCTGTAACTAGACACAGAAAACAAGCATGCAATTCGTGTCCGTGAAGTTCTTACGGATAATAGTCTTTTCTCTGGTTGGAAATGATTTTCTTGTGAGAGATGTGATCCATTTGTTGAATGAAACACTTGATACTGTGGACACACAGATAGTGCGCCAATAAGAGAAACAACAGCAGATTTGCTATTTCCTTCATCCACATCCACGGTTCACCTAACAAGTTTCCGAACCATGAAGAGTTATCTTCAGTCATCTGGTGTAATTTTGCTGAAAGATCAAGACCATCATGTTTGTGCACAAGTGAGTCATGGAATGCAGCCATCTTCGGCTGTGGCCTGCAACGTTTCCAGAAAACAAGGATTCTGGAGTCTACACTTTGTGCGATGTCCTGGCGGTTAGGAGTAGTAATCTTGATCATGTTGATGGATGACTGAAGGCTCCGTAAGTATGTCTCTGCATTGTGTATTTTTTTGTTTTCTTTATCCTTTTGTGATAGTTGGCTCAACAGTGGGTCTCTTTTTTTTTGTAGAAGTGGTGTCTTCATATGCAGGTGAAAAGACATCAGCAGCCATCAAAGTGGTATCTGCACAGAGGAAGACAGAAAACAAAAGACAGGAGAGCAGTATTTTTCTTCAAAGACTAGGGTTGTAAACTTTTCCGAGTCTGCTATGGTTGTTCCTTCTTTCCCTGTTTCTCATTTTTAGAGGTGAGGATTTACTAAATGGATGGGGAAGGCCTATGAGGGAATCTTCGCCTAAGGGGTGGCCCCCGAAGCATATGGCATTTCGGTTCTTCCCTTCGGTTCCTCACTGGTTCGTGTCCTACCCTACCCCTGTGGCTGGTGGAACAACGTTACAGTGTGACACATGAGTCCAGGTTTTTCTGCCTTGACACCATACTGCAGCTGCTGTAATCAACATTACTTGATGTGGTCCTTGCCACTTAGGTTCTAACAGCTTGTTTCTGAATGACTTTTTGGTGACCCATTGACCTGGAATAATTGCGTGTCCACCTTCTGGTGGAGTCTGCCAACACAACTCAACTCTCTCTTTGGCACTCTGTACTGCCTTTGTGAGCTTTTCACAGTAAGTGATCAGGGCATCTGAGGCAATGTGTACATCAGCATTTCTAAGATCAATCACACCTGGCATCTGCATTGGGCGTCCAGTAATAATCTCATGAGGGCTCAAGTCCTAGTGATAAAGTTAAGATTGAGCCACTGAAGTCACTTGGATTATTTTAACGATGTCTTTAATAACTTTTCGAGGCCAGCAAGTTTCAATTCATCAAGAAGCCTATGGACTAGTATGGAGGAGTGATCCAGCTCTCAGATTTAATCAAAAATATCTTAATTTGTGTTCCTAAGATGAACGAAGGTCTTACGGGGTTTGAACAACATGAGGGAGAGTAAATACTGACAGAATTTTCATTTTTGGGTGAACTAACCCTTTAACAAATATGATCAGTAGATGTCAAGTAAATGACACGAGGTGTAGCGCAGGGTAGGGTTGCGACAGTAAGGATATTTCCTCACCGGTTAATCGATGTGTGACAACACTGGTAATATCGGTGTCACCGGCGGGGGCTTTTAAATCGCTAACTCAAAGGCAAACGTAAAATGAGCACGTTTTCAGGGGCATACATAACAGTGCGGTACTGCGGGAAAGAACTGTTTTGTTATTGTGCCCTGAATATGCGCTAGTTTGAAAACGAAACTAACTTTTGATTGACAGACATGTGATCTGACCAATCAAAATTCACCATTTTCGTCCGACAAAGCAGTCAAGAAAGTTAGTAGATTAACGTCGGTGGAACTTGGCTTTATCAGGCAATATGTCAAAACACATTAAAGAGCCACAAAACCGTAGGCCTATTTATTGTTTGATTTTCTTTGACTGATCAAATTTGAAAGTTGAGACTGTTTCATATTAAATATTACCTGCTCGGTCCTGTCTGTCGACGCGTTGTCAGTGTCCTCTATTTTTCACTCCTCGAGAACATGGGTTGAATCCGAAATCGCGCCCTAAACCCTCATTTACTAGGCATACATTAGTCCACTACTACTGTTCACTTGAAGGAGTGAATGAGACGGAGTAAGTAAAAACGAGTGAGTGAATTCAGACAGCCGTTGCTGACAGAGACGCGATCTGACACGCGTCCCATTTTCTCACAAACCTCTACGTTCGTTTAAGACTGCTCTTATGGACATTTTGGCATAATTTGTGTGTTAAGGTTTGTTCAAGCCCGAAAGAGAACTCCATACCGACGCGTGTCTTTTCTGTGGGTTGTGTGTGTTAATAGGCAGGATTTAACGACTACTGCGTAATTGTGTTCAATATTTGGTAGGTGAACGTGGATGGTAGGGCTGTAATCAACCAAAGAAATCCTTAGTCAACCAAAGTCTTGTCCTGCCCAATGAAAATTAAGTCGATGAAGTCGAAGCCCAATGAAGTCGACCAAAAAAAAAAAAACATTGAACATTTAACCACTGTCATGGAGCATTTATAAAACAACAACAAAAAAACATCAAAAATACATAAAACTATAATAATAATACTATTGTTTGCAAATTAAGTGATTTTTTAACTGCAAAGTGAGGAGCACTGTCCACCTGATCACACCACACGCTACAAAAAATAAAACAGCTATCTACCACATAATGAAAAAAAATCCTAACAAAAGCTCTCGTTTACAGCCTACAGGCTTTATATTCTTCTACTTTCAAAGCTATGGATTAACTTTCGTCCAGCCGATCTAGGCGTTTTTAAAACAAAGACACAAAAAAACCCCAAATCCTAATAATAATTAGCTGTATTGTAGGACCGCATATAGGTTTATTTTCATTTTGTTACATTATTTAGGCTATTTTCGAATGCGTGAAGTGTACAAATAAAAACAAAAACATATCAAGAAAGCACAATCTATTGAGTCAGCATGATAAAGCCATTAAAGGGACTGCTCACGCCTTTTGCGGACTTACTGTAAGTTCGTTTTCAAATGTAGGCGCTCCCACAATTTCGGTGCAACGTGCTCTTTTTTTCCCAAGTGCGTCCACACCGCATCGAGATAAAAAACATGTAGTGTACAAAAACATAAAAACCAAAACAAGTAGACTGACTGAATGAATATAGCTACCTATATCCCTTACTGAGCGCAAAGCAGCAGCGCAGCCAGCCATCATTGAAAATTTCAATCATTGAAAATTTCTTTCTATAGGTTAAAAAAAACAAAAACAAAAAAAACACAACTGGTCGACCAATAAGAATGTCAGTGGACCAAGACCGCATCGACTGATTAGTCCACTAAACGACTAAAGTCCTAGTGGATGGAAGGATGAGATGCAGTGAAGACGTTGAAGAATGATAATCCCGACACACGGAGACGAAGACACGACCGGGAACCAGGAACAAGACCAAAGCACGCGACTTGACGCCAACCGGGAACATGAACACACACACGAACATCAAACAACGATCTGACAAGACAAAATGGTGAGTATATATATAGGTGAATGTGGACGAGCTGCAGCTGGTGACAGAAAGTGATCAGCGTTGATGGGCTGATCATGCCCTTTACTCACACACCCACACACGTATTACAACAGATACACTAGAAAACAATGAATTTGTGAACCGTGACAAATACAGAAAAAGGGTCATTTACTTCAGGACACAAAAATGGTAAAATATTAATCTGCAAACCATTTTTATAAATATAAAATTACAATCTTTTTTTTTACATGACAATTGAGCTATCAGAGATGTTCTCATTCACCTTTTAATTTACAGTATGAAAAAGAAAATGTAACTGCCATGATATTCTTCTAAACATCTCCTTTTGTAAGTCTTCATGATTATGGAACAAAATACAGGCGAGTGACAAGACTGTAATCTAATAGTGTTACAATAATAAAAACAGCCCTGACTCTATGCTCGATCAATCTTTATTCTTTGCAAAATAATTCATCACATTACTTTATATTATTATTGATAATATTCTTACTATTAGTAGGATTGCATTCTCTAATTTTTAGAGATTTACCGCTAGTTAGTTAGCTCCAGCTGGAGAACACTCGATTGTCACCGGCTCCTCTTTTGCCGGGATGTTTAAGTGCTCCAACATGCATCTTGTGCTCCCGTGAAAAGCAATTTCCGCCTTGCATGTATTGCACATGACAGCATGGTTGGTTTTAAGTTTTGTGAAACTTTCCCAAACCTTGCTAGTTCGGATTCGTTTGCACTCCGTCATAATTTGTGCTGTTTTTTCTTTTACCACAATAGCATTTGTAAAGGGCTGCATTAAGTGCCACAGCGCTATAGCGTTCAAATCGTAATATTGCATGCCCTTACATTAGGTCAACAAGTGAGATCAAACGACTACTCAACACAATTTCGACTAATCGTTTCAGCCCTATCCGCGACCTCCTGATCCCGTACACTCCATCCCGCTCACTCAGATCTTCTGACCAAAATCTCTTGGCTATCCCCCGTTCCAGACTTTGGTCCTTCAGTGCCTTGGCCCCCAAAATCTGGAACAGCCTCCCACGCCCTCTTCCTTACTGTCCTTCACCTTCCTCCTCTTTAAAGCTCATCTCAAGACCTTATTATTTAATGATCACTTCTCCACACCAAACTCAGAGATTCATATTGCTTTGGTTGTTGCTGTTGTGTATACTTGCCTTTCCACTATGTAAAGCGACCTTGGATTTGAGAAAGGTGCTATATAAAATAAACTTATTATTATTATTAATATTGGTTTAAAAAATTGCAATTCGATTATTTTGCATAATCGTTCAGCCCTAGTTGAAATGCCACGGCCTACCTGAGCAGTGTTTCTGACCATGTCCATCCCTTTATGGCCACCATGTCCTGATCCTCTGATGGCTACTTCCAGCAGGATAATACACCATGTCTCAAAGCTCCAATCATTTTAAATTGGTTTCTTGAACATGACAATGAGTTGACTGTACTAAAATGGCCCCCACTGTCACCAATCTCAACCCAATAGAGCATCTTTGGGATGTGGTGGAACAGGAGCTTCATGGTCTGAATGTGCATCCAACAAATCTCCATCAACTGCAAGATGCTATCCTATCAATATGGGCCAACATTTCTAAAGAATGCTTTCAGCACCTTGTTGAATCAATGCCACGGAGAATTAAGGAAGTTCTGAGGCGAAAGGGGGTCAAACACAGTATTAGTATGGTGTTCCTAATAATCCTTTAGGCGAGTGTTTATATATATATATATATATATATATATATATATGTATTTATTTATTTAATTATTTATTTATATTATATAAAAATAAATATACATTATAGATATATCGAAATCCTGTATGTCTAAATATATTTAGTTAAAGGTGAAACTTCCGAAATCTCTGTGTAAACAATGCGTGACGTAGACGCGCGAGAGATCATTTCCGGCGTAACGTTGGACATGGTTCATCAGATCAGTTCGACAAAGCTGTTAATAAGAGGTAAAAACTATATAAATACTGTTTGTTTTCTCACACAAACCGCTCGTTTCGTGTCTTAAGCCATCAGTGTGTACTTACATTCACGAGTCATTAAATCATGTTAAAAGGGGGGGTTGACTGCTTTTTTTCTTTGGATGATTGTGTTTATGGGGTGCAATATAACATGTATTCGTGGTTTTTCTTTTTTAAAAAGTCTAATTTTTCATAAATTTCACCTTTATTGTCAGCCGCCCTCTCCTCTGTCATATAACGAGCGGTTGACTTCCTGATTCTATGAAACCACTCCCTCAGAAACAGGCAGTGGGCTCAGAGTGGTTAGTTTGGGCTGGTGTGTTGTGATTGGCTAAACTGTCACTCATGTTGTCCGGATACTTAACGCCTGTGGCGAGGGGGGCGTGGTTCAGCGAAGTCTGTAGTGGGACTGTGGGAGAGCGGGGACGGACTGACAAGCGGTGACAGCCGAGCGGTGAATAAGTGGGTCGAATTCAAATGACAAACACCTGTCTGTGATTTCAGTGACTGGCGTGAGGAGAGCGCATATAAGCGGGCCGTGCGGACAACAGTTTGAGAGAGAGAGACTGGCAGCTCGTGCACGTATCCTATGGAGTCCTGTTACCGAACACGTGACATTTGAAAGCTGTGTTCAGTGGGAAGAGTATTATCACCTTTTATTTATTTTTGCCTTTGACATTCCGAGTAAACTTTATTTGAGCGCAACCTCGCGCTGTGAAAAGAGTTGTGTAAATAAAAGTGCACGAGTCCCAGTATTCGCCGACCCTGTCTCCTTTCATCGCCCACACATAACGAACCTGTTTATATTATCAAGTATATATACATGAAAAAAAATAAATTTATAAAATGAGTACATATACAAATTCAGGTCCAAAATGTTTGTACATGTTTGTCGTAGACACAAAATAGCATAACTAAGTGGATATAAAGCCAGCGCTGGCATTTGACAAAACTAAAACATTGCATCTGAAATTATACATGCAAATACATTTAAAATGATCAAGTCTTAGCCTACTTACAGGTTGTGGCCCAACAACTGCTGCCTCTGGTTTTAAAGTTGGAACTGCTTCATGTTTAGTAACAGTTTCTTGTTGAATCCGGTGTTGAATTCGTGGAGATTCTGGAAGCTGTCTTCCGCAAATGTGCAGCACAGAGAGCTAGATTATGATCGTCATTTTTTTAGGAACATAATCATACATAAATTGTATCAATTGTTGACGAAGTACAGCGTCCGTGGGAAGCCGAACACAGAAGACCTGACAGCTGGGTGAACACAACACACTCGATTCGAGCCACAGAAATATGCGCATGCCCTTTTTTGCATTTTCCGGAGGGAGGGTTGATGCAAATCTATGGGTTAGTGACGTCTAAAACCCTAACCCTAACCCTAACCTGTAGTCCCAATCGAGTCGTTTTTGTAGGCATTCAACTTCCTGATTTTTAAAAGACGATATCTCTGCTTACATTGAACTTTCAGAGCTGCAACTTTGCAGATACTGTTCATGCACAATCAGCAACATTACACACTATTTAAAATGAAAAAGTGAAATCGCAATCAACCCCCCCTTTAAGTTAATCTCTGTAAAGCTGCTTTGAAATCTACATTGTTGAAAGTGCTATATAACTGACTTGATGACTTGACGTTCAAAAAAGCAACTTAAATGCCCTAATTGGTTAAATAATACTGTCTTAATCTTTTATTTACCTTATACTTTTACTAGAATTTCTTCTAATATTGCAGTGACTACCATCACACCAAGCATTTTAGAAAAGAAAAGTTCTGTTCATCCCACTCAAATTCAAAAATTGGGCAATGATCCTTAGATACTTATTCCATGAGATACATTTTTGAACTCGGTTTAATTTTCATAATTTCTAGAGCCTATAATTGAAAAATCGCTATATAATACTGTTCCACTTTACTTTTCTATAAGTGATGCAATATCTTTGAACTTGCATATAATGACAAACAGGCATTTAAATGAGAAACCACATTCTCAACATGCAAAAAACATTATCTGAGGAATTGAATGACAAAGGGTTGAGCAGTCTATGTATAGCCACATACACCACATCAAGTGAAAAGCTCAGTGCCCAAAGAGTTTTTACAATTTTTACACTGGAAGCTTTGAGAAAGATTGAAAAAAATATATATATTTGATATCAACTTGTTTCTTGTGATTGTGATGCAGTAATAGCTGTGGTTGACAGACTATTTAAGGTAAACCATCTTAAGTAATATGTAGCTGAACAGTGAACATAGAGCTGTGCAGTCTTTGTTCACTTACTCAACAGCTATTGGCAATGAAACAATACCCCATACAACAGTGCATGGCCTGTGATTGGAATCTCACAGAGCTGATAAATAGGTTGTATAAACACATTCCTGCTAATATTAGCATTTATGGTTGTTTATAATCAATCATGGTTCAAATTCAGCCAAACAAAATTAAACACTCTCAATGCCAAAATCAACCCTGTCTCTAAGCAACTCTACCTTCCTTAAACTGTATACATTTAGAAAGAACACAGACTGCTAATTCACAGTTTTCATTACTGAAGAACAATTATTTAGTGTTAATTCAATCTCTGTGCTATTTTTCAGCACTTTTAATTCAGATGAATTCAGAGGTTGTTGTGGAGGGGGGGGGGGGGGGGGGGGGGGTCATGCGCCCACTGTTCAGAAACAAAAACACATTTTTCTTTTCTCTTTTTCCTGGGATTATGAAGCACAATTTGACTGTTCAGATTCCCTTCAAATCTAATTCGCTTGATGTGGCCCATAACACTGGAATCCAGAGGGAAAACAAACAGTCCATTCTCTCCAACCAGCTCCAAACAATCACCACAGTAAACAACTGCATTTTATTTCACCTCTTTCTTCTCTGCACCCTCTCCGGGGTATTGACAAAGCCTTACTGAATCAAAAACATACATTAACGTTTACATTTAGCTAAATGTGAATGTTCCTTATGGTGATACTTTAAAGGGACACTCCACCTCTAGAAAGATAAATGTGTATTTAAAATGGGTCATTTATGTAGAGGCAATGTGAAATTATTTTTGAATTTGGAGCTTTCTAGACTGAGAAAAGCCAGAAAATGTATTATTGGCTTATGTGGATGAAAGACAAGAACTCCCAGAATGCACTTGCTTCGCTGCCCTAGGAGGCCACGCCTACCGGTAACAGAGCGCAGTAGGAAAACAACAGTCTAGGCTACTACTGAGTCTCCGTGATGAGTCTGCTCGAAAATGTGTTTGGAGATCGCCCAGAACGGCTTTTGCGTTCTACAGTTGTCATTCATCATGTTTCCTGTGGCGAGCAGGAAGAGGCTAGGGCCGTGTGGAGAATGGCGCGAGGCCGATGGCGTGATTACAGAAGAGTGACACCTGTGAGACGTAACTTTACCGGTCTCGTATCTCTCACGGAGGAATGGGAATTTCCTTAGCAATGTTAAAACGCACATCCACCAATCTTTTTTTTAGCATTCACGTAAACACTACATTCAGATTCACCAATCAGAATGAATTCAGTTAGATTGAAACAAAAGCTGTACATGTAAACAATGACTGTTGTACCTGTACTTTTTTAAATGTGACGTGAAAACAATGCCGACTGCTAATTAAATAGTTTGGCCAGAGATAGTTACTAAACTTACTACTATTATTATGGATCCAGAGAGAGCTTGATGGCGCAATGAGGAAAGGGCATCACTATGACGACCGGGTACTATTTGTGGCGGTACTGTCTGCAATGGAAAACAGAGCGAAAAGCGAGCCGAGTCGAGCTGGTACTGGTAATGGAAAAGCACCATTGCTTTGCATTAATGCATTTTCACATTTATGTAGTTATGTAAAATCTATTAAAAGTGCCAATTGAGACCGAACACCCCTTGGCCCTTCATTGAGTGACATTTGCACTGGGCCCTCAGGTCACAGTACAAAAAGCTGTGAGGGAGTATTTTATTCCCGAAATCTGAACAGGCCACTGATTCACAACAGTTAACTTCTCAAACCCTTAAGAGAAAGACATAACTCCTTATCAAACGCAATTAAATCTTCAAATGTTTGCAGTTAAAATGGTAAAATGACATGAAATGCACTTCATTAAAAAACCTTCAGTGTCATCTTGCCAGATGCAGTTTTGCCCACAGTTTTAAATGGATTCACCGATCCACATGGCACACAGCTGACCTCATATAACCCTCCAGCTGCAGAGACATTCTCATCTACGGAGAGTCAAGAGGACCACTTCAACATCCCTTTTTCTTTCACGTGTCTGTAAAATCACATTATCACTTATTTCATTGTGATGACCTGTTCACTGCATCACTGTTCTGACATACACCTCATTAATTGATTGCATTCATTACAGTAGAAATGGGTATTTAGTATTTTCATAATGGAACACTATAGGATACTGCTTTCTGAATAGCATCCAGTATTTAGGAAAATGTATTTTGTATATTTTGTGTAATACATTCTTTGTGTAATGCATACAAAATTTGTGTATTTTTTTCCATTTAATGTGGAAAAAAAGGGTACAGTACACAATGGTAAACATTTCAATCTGTAGCTACTGTAGTACTGTAGTCAAATTCAAAAATATGTTGTGTACTGAATATGTTGTGTACTGTTTTTTTGCATGTTAAAATTGTGTAAAAACGTCAACATTTTAGCAGTGATAATAAATAAGAAGTCAATTACAGATGTTAAAAATCAGTTTAGTCACAATGAAAATAGAATTGTATTGTGGGATACATTATTATTCTGCGCAGCCTGCTGTTGTAATGCTCTATAGGCTACTCCACATTTTTGAAAATACAATAAGTCACCTGGGTATTCCATGTCCACAGAACTTCCCGTATGCATAGTGCTACAGAAAAGCAAGATAGTAGCCTATTCCATCCATTGCAAACAAAGTCTGTGATTAAAGACTTCGACAGATAAAACAAAACATATTTGGCCTCCTTGTGCAAGCACAAACAATTGCAACGATTGTGTTAGCTACAATCAATTAAACCATACAGACCATAAATATGTTGAAACGATGCAGGTCTGTAAGTGGGTCAAATCATTGGGCTCAGCCAGTGAGCCAACCAAACACTGGCCAACTCTAACACCTTTAAGAGCAAAACGGTCGGATGTCATTCAAGTTTATTATTACGTCGTCTGACAAAAGTTTGCAAAATGGTATACACGCATGCACGTATGATTGTGCAACTTTAGCAGCAGCAACAACACCAACACCAACAAAAACAAAGCACTGTTCACTACATAGCCTAAAGCATATTGTTTTTGACATTACAGATCACATTCATAATCATGTAAAAAAGGAAGCATTTCGCTTTGTGGTAAATGTAGGCTAAGGTGATGCACTTCCACTACCTTCACGACAATACCGTAATGGTTTAGCCGAAAGACGCTAAAAGTGCAGCAAAACCACATCCGCTTGCAAAAACATGTAAAATATTAAACGCGCGCTATGACATTTCGTGTAATTTCGAAACACAGCTGCTATGTGTCTGAGCGAGAGCGAGTTGCACTTGGCTCTCGATGTTTAACACGGATACATTTTACAGCAAAGCAATGCCGTTTCACTTCACACAGGCGTAAAATATTGAAACAATGACTCACCTCGAAGCTGCAGAACAGTATGCCTGTATGCCCTTTATTAGATATCCATGTAATATCAATGTTTGCTCCTGTGATCGGACAGACGTGGCCTGAAATGACCCAGCATAGCAGATCGACTCCAACATGGACCCGGAGACACACAGAGAAACGTGCAGCTCTCTCATCTGATCGCTGTGGGGAATCAGAGAGCGTTTGACGTCTGGCCAAAGATGGTTTAACCCTTCACAGTGGCCCAAAAACTATATGATACTAAAGCACACTTAAAATACACGAATAACATTGGATTAGGATTAGATATCATACCGGGTGAATCTGGCCATATTTAACCCAATATAAATAAATAAATAAATAAATATCATGATATTATTCATAAAGATTTTAAAGAAATTAAGCTGACCAGTATGATCTTTTGCACTGTGACTTTTATTTTATTGCTACCGTGTCCTCAATTGTCATTACAGTAATGTAAATCAATAATATTATGTAAATGTATTTGTACATCATGGCAGTGTACTGTGTTTTATTTGATAAAAATAAATTATGGTTTTCTTTTCTATAAGAATAACGTGATGATTATACTGAAATGCGCTTCATACTGTGTGAAATATTGTGGTGTGGTCAAAGCCCTCAAAACATAATCGATGAGCTATATTGACCCATTAACTGTCAACAATCCAGACACTAAATCTAAACACTAAACTGAATTAGAGTGTTTTTACTGTATACATTACTTTGCTATCTGGATAATGAATAAGCACAGTCAGTCAATCATTAGCTCAGAATAAATGATGATGACATGATGACATCATCTTAAATTATAAATTATTTGGAAAATATGAGGCAGACTTAATGGAAGTTTTTCCACATGAAACAGCAGTTGACTCTGGTGTACCACAGGGAAGTTGTTTAGGACTACTCCTGTTTTCTATATATACAAATGACTTGCAATTATTCTTAAAAAAATTAAAATAGCAATGTATGCTGATGACTCAATTATCTACTCATCTCAAGAAAATATTGAAGACCTTGAAATCGTGCTTGGAAGAACTAAAGTCTGTAGAGTGGGTTACAAATAATAAGCTAGTTTTAAATGTACAATGTTTAAATGTGTACATATGATAGAAATGAATGAATGAATGAATTAATGAATTAATGTGTTTGAATGCATCAGTGAAGCAAACACAAAAGCACATCACACTCCTGGTGAGCAGTGTCAGGTTATGTCGTGTTATGTTATGTAAACTGATTCATGGAATTTATACTTCATATGTGCCGTCAGTTTAGGATTTGTTACTAATTGCTGTTTTCATTTTCATTCAGAGCCACAAATGTTAACATCAGGCCCATCATCCTCATCCTCATCCTCATCATCATCATCATCATCATCAATACCAGTTATGGGAACATTTTGATAGCCTAATCGTATCTGTGAAACCCAGATCGATGATACACAATGCTACAGCTGATTCCACAGTAGAAGTGAAAAATACCTCAATGCTGCGTTTTTGCCCAGAACTCATGATCCCCTAACTTACTGGAAAGAGCAGTAAGCTTTTCTCATTTGTATGTTCTTGTTAAAAAATATATTTGCATGCCAGCAACAAGTGTCTCTTGTGAAAGAATTTTTACAAAGGCTGGAGAAATGATCTGTAAAAAAAAAAAAGAAGTAAGTCCTTTGACAGCAGAGAAATTAATATTTGAGTAATTGAATATTTGAATGAATAAAAATCTATAAGAAAGTGAAACACTGTGGCTTGATTTCTTTTATTCATTTTTCATGACCAAAATAAAACCATGCAATGTGAAGAGACTACAGGTTACAAGCTTTATATGTTATAAAAATTCAATAATAATTGTTCACACAGCACTCGTTCCGGGACTGATCCCGGCAATGTAACTATTGTGTGAAGACTCGGACTTAACTTTCACTCTGGCGACCTATCAGCTCCACCATGGGTAGTTATCCATCAAGCAGTTATCCATCAAGCTGTAACTCCCATACACACTTTGGTTCTTATTTAATTTGGTTTTATTTAATTTAGTAATTAATTGGTTAGTTGATTAATTAGGCTAATTGTTTACACCTGTTTGGCCTAATTAGGCTAAGACGTACAAAAGATTTTTTTAGCAGAAAATTCTCACCGCGGTTGCGGTAACCGCAACAAAAAAGCATACTTTTTAGGGGTGGGTTAGGGTTAGGGTTAGGGTTAGGGTGTAATTCAGAACCACCACTGCCATTACGAGACCAGTAACTTTCTCCAATGTTTACAGATTAAACAGGAACCCAGTGCACCTGAATCTCTCTCTATTTCTGTTTAATTACATGATGGAAAGTCTAAGGCCTTCAAAAGCTGTACAGAAAACCCATCTAATCTGACGCCTATTACACGCCAAACTAAGATTGCTGTGGGGACAAAAAGTAAGACTGTTAATTTAGCACTTTTAAACATCCGATCACTTAAA
This sequence comes from Pimephales promelas, assembly GCF_988280905.1. Lineage (NCBI taxonomy): Eukaryota > Metazoa > Chordata > Actinopteri > Cypriniformes > Leuciscidae > Pimephales > Pimephales promelas. The sequence goes on from NC_142786.1 coordinate 33,676,253, forward strand.
AATAAATCACTTCTAGTCAACGACTTAATAACCAACCTGGACTTCATGTTTCTGAATAGTGCAACGGTCCTAAACGAATCATCCCCTCCAAACTTTACTTATATGAGTGTCTGCAGAGCGGGTAAGAGAGGCGGGGTTTAGCTGTTCTTTTTAAAGATGTTTATGAATGTAAGCAAATATCATTTGGGATATTTGCCCTCTTTCGAATATCTGGGTATTGTGTTAAAAGGTGCCCCTCGTATTTTACTTATCATTGTTTACAGGCCTCCAAAATACTCTCCAGCCTTTGCAAGGACTTTACAGAACTGCTATCAACAATTGCCTCTGAGTTTGACTGTTTTGCCATTGCTGGAGATTTTAACATTCATATAGATAATGCAGAAAACAATATGGCAAAAGAAATCAAAACTGTTTTAAAAACTTTTGATCTGACTCAGCATGTACACGGTCCCACACACAATCGTGGACACACTCTAGATTTACTTATCAGTACGGGTTTAAACATCTCATCGATTGGTATTAAGTTATTATTGTTATCGATTGTTTCTTTGATATATTGATCCGCTAGAGCTGTGTCTGTCAAGAAGAGATGCTTAAATGAAAACACTGGTGTGCCATTTATGAAGGCTATATCTTTAAAACCAAGCATATCTGCCGACTCTGTTGATTTTCTCCTTGATTCTTTTAACTCAAAAGTTAAGAGTGTAATTGATGATATTGCTCCTGTGAAAGTCAGGAAGAATAGTGGCAGACAAAAAGCACCTTGGAGAAACAGTTTACTGTTTCAGTATGGTGCCATTTTTTTTGTTACCACCAAATATTTAACATATTCTTGAAGATCTCTTTAAGTCTGGTTTGAGACCCAACCTTAGGTTATCCAGGTTATACTCTGGTCTCGGTCTCGACTTGGACTCGGCTCTCTTTGGTCTCAGTCTCGACTACAACACTGTTCCAACCCACCTTTCATATGAATCCTGGCAAAGAAAGCTAATGGCAGACGAGCAGATCTGGAGACATCGTCACATCAGACTGACTCAATGGAAAAGATAAAAAGAGCAGATAAAATACTCCCCTTTTTACATGAATCAGGTTATGGATCTTTCTCAATTTCAACATGAACACAATAGTAGTGATGTGACGTTCGGCACCGAGGCTTCGAAGCTTCTATCAAAGAAACGAAGCATCTCACGTGAAGCACTGTACCGAGCTTGATTCGTTTTGCCATAACCATGTGATCAGTGACGTCCGAAGCTTCGTTTCAACACACAACCACGTGACTGCTTCATATTCTAATTTAAAAATAGCGTAAGCCTCTTGCGCAGGTTTCGAGTGTCATGCGCTTCGGTAGTAAATTGAGACCGACCAGAGAATGTCTAATTGAAGAGAATTGGCACTGGCTGGTTACTTCCGGCTTCTGAACTGGCTGCAGTAACGCGTCTCTGTCCATGCGGGGGCGCTTGCGGTCGAGTGCAGAATGAATGGGAGTCAATGGGGTTTCACCCCCAGAAATACACTTTTCTCAGGATGTAATGTTTTGTCAAGTAATTTGAAAGTTGCATTCAAAAGGGACCGCAAAGATAATACACTCAGCTGAAAATTGCATTTTTAAGTTCACTTATCTGTTCTAAAAATCTGTTAAAAAATGTGATGATGTCACACAATAGCAGAATGCTAGCGTACTCCGGCCAACAACAGCCTAACCTGTAAGAAATCGAAAGGACATAAGTACTCGTTCATTCGACTTTTGGCCTATAATCTATATTGAACTTGCAGAATCAACAATAAAATCTATGTTAATTTAACGACAAGCAGGTGAAAGAGACGCATTTAGCCGTTTAGCCCCATAGACTCCCATTCATTCTGCTCTCGCCCGTGATCACCCCCAGTGGAATTATAATGGAACTGCAACCAAGATGATCCACAACGGGGCTAATAGGAAGTGCCAAGGCTCTCCGTTAGACGGGCTCTGGACCGACTGAGATTCACACAGTTCACAAGCACTTTCACTACCCAGCACTTCACTAGTATTCCACAAAAGTTTTATTTTATTTTGATTATATATGCCTATTAGCCTTGCCTATGAATTTATAAGGTGTAGGACTACGGCTAAAGTTTTAAGGCTGCATTGTTAAACAGAGTTAATTTGTCCTATGAATTACTTCATAAATTAATTCAAAGACTCATTTTGTTCATACATTGTGTAAAAATCAACTCTAACACTGATGATTTTTATAATTGCTTTGTGGTTTTCATAGCACAAAGTGATTTATTACATAAAACAATACAAAAAAATTGGGAAAGGTAGCTTTTCCACCTTTTGACCACAAGATGTCGTTAGTGTGCACCGTGCTGAAAAGCTTCGAGTAATGAACCAATTTACGATACACTTGAGGGGAAAGCCTCAGTGCTTCAGAAAGCTTCATTTCACCATCACTACATAATAGTATATTTTTGTAGAGTCTTTTTGTAACAGCTCTTACTTCACGATTGAATTAAAACCCAGCCAACGTGACAGCTTGCTGGAACCAGTGGAAGAACCAGAGCAGCTTCTGGAATGAGCTTTTATATCTGTGCTGAGGTGCATGTTGGGAACTGGGAGAAACCAAGTGTAGAAGATGAAGGGGAATGTTTGTTTAAAAATGTAACAGTTTTTCAACGAGGAAACATGTATTCATGGTTTTTTTAATAATAATTTGTGAATTAGGCCATGTACAGAAAGTTTATTATATTGAGATTTGGTGGTTTGTTGAATTTTATTCCTTGTTGTTTGCGTTCCTGTCAGTGGTTTTGCCCATAATTATAAAGGCCCACAGGATGAACCTGCAGGATTTCCAGTCTGGGATGTAGATTGGAGACTGAACTGAACTGAACTGAACTGAAGTGAAGTGAAGGTAAGATTTATTTTTATTGTTGGTTATTTTTCACTTGTACTTAATTGGTGTTGTAGATCTCTACTCTTTCTGTATATTTGTATTTTCATTTTTGAAACTTTAATGCAGTACAAATGTAGTGATTGTAAACCAAGGCTTTCTGAAGCATTTTTAGGCTTTCATCAAACTGAGCCACTCCTTGATCCCAGTTTCACCGTCTACATTAACACAACACAGCTGAACCAAATGAACTGGTCTCCGTTCTCTCCCAGTTCGTTTCTATGGTAACTGTCGTTGGGTTAATTTACCCCAGCTGTGTCTCGTTTCCTTGATCTGTTCTCTGTGTATTTAAGCCCTCTGTTTCTCCCTGGTCGTTGACTTGCATTACTTTAAGTTGTAGTTGATGTGTGTGGTTCTCCTCGTGGATTCTGCTGGTCACTGGTCTATTAAAGTCTCCTGAAGTTTTCTCCATCGTCGGGCGCTTTAATGCATCCACCATTTTGTAAGTGACATTTATGAGCACATCTTTTATTGACTGTTCTACACTTAATTTGGATTTAATATTTAAGTGTTTTAAAATATTTCACTTTATCTGCTTTCACACAGATTTTTTTTTTTTTTAATTATTACTGTTTCTTTAATTTGGTGTATCATGTTAACTGTTCTGTTTTCTCTGTAGATCTGAGATGTAAATGGGTCTGATGTGAACTCTATCACTGAGATCGGATCGTTTGTGTGGTTATTTGATGTCCAACGATCCATTTACAATCTGTTCTGCGTTTTTTAAACACCTGTATTCCAGATATACCCTCTGTTGCTCTAATGAATTAACTTAATTTGATTTTGCTCCAGTGAGCTCTTGACTGGAATGAGTACTGCATGTGTGTGTGTGATCTGATGATTTGTTTTTGCAGGAGCTGGTTAGGGATATAAAGGCATCTGAGTGAGTCAGAGTTCAGATACAGAGGGTCACCACATGTAGTGAGCGGTGAAGAGGTGAGATCCATTCATCAATGTGCACCCTAAATAACTCAAAGAATGACATGTTCACCGATGACCGTTTGTTAATGTTAATTTGTTAACTTGCCTATTTTGCCAACATAATCAATACTATACTTTGTAATTTTCTGTTTAAATGCTTGTCTGTTGTAAGTGTTTCTCAGGACCTCCACACGCTCTTAAATGGAGACTTATTTATATCGAGACTTATTCTTGTTTCTATGTGCTCTTCTCTGCACTTCATGTTCTATTAAACCTTTTCTTTTGCACCTCACACTGTTTTAACCCTAATATTATGTAAATAAACTTATTTTGGATGCAATTAATCATGATTTATCGTTTCACAGCCCTAGATTAGATTACACAGCCCTATGTGAATTGACTTAATTATTGTACTTCCTAATTTATGTAGTGAAGATGATTATTGACAAGTGTGTGAAACAAAGAAACTGGCTTAATTACACTAATTGTAAAAAAATAAAAAATAAAAAGTGCAGGCATTGTATATTTAAGGGTTGAAACTCCACATGTCCAACTTCTTAAACAAATGTTACTGTTGAGAGTGTGTGTACTTGTACACGAATGCCATGTTCCTTCTCAGCAAGCCGGCACTGCTAATCTACACTACATGAATGCCTTTTTTATTTTTATCTTTATAAAGCTGTATGATTAATTTGCTTTGTACAACACCATAGTCCTGAAATTGCTTCTTTTGTATATATGCCTTCACTTCATCTCATGTATCCAATTTAAGACTTGTTTGTCTGTCTATTGGTACAGTGGCCAATACTTTTACAAAATTTACAATTTTGTATTTGTGCATTTATTCCTTTCTCTTGTCTTTGCATTTTTTTTCTAAGCCCATTGTTTTTTGTTTGATTTAATGTCTTCCATCCATCTTTCATTTATGCTCTTTTAATTATTAGCATTAATGCTGTTCTATGTTCCTGTCCAATTGACTATTTAATGCCGATTCCTATTTTTCTAAAACTGTTCTTTTTTTGTATTGAAATGTAATGCATCAAATGTTTTGTCTTTACTGTTTGTGTATTTTGTATATTTATGCACTTTTTTATGTTTTATTCTCTGCCTGTCTTCTGTAAGTTAGCATTAGTGGCTGATCTTCTATGCCCATTTTCTGCTTTGTGACTCATATTATATTATATTACGTATCTTTCACTTGTTTCTTACATTTTCGGTCTACCTTTCATGTCATTGTTTGCCCCTTGTATTGTAAAGCTTTTTATGCAAGTTTGACTTATGTCACAGGTCTTATGTCACAGGTCGGGGTGGGCCAATCTGACTACATCCACCCCTGAGACCCGTACCACCCTTGGAGTCGGACAGAGCAAGGAGGACAGACGACAAGATTTGGGTAAAACAATATTTTTCATTGATAAATTTAACTAGGGGGAATGCAGGGTCTGGGTGCTCTGATGGCAACTTCACTGGGAATCAGTCAGGTGATAACGTGACGCTTAATTCCTCTTGCAGGCCGGTGATCACGAAGCTTGCTGCAGGAGGGTTTCAGGCTGGAGGTCTTACCTGCAAACCAGTCAGGTGAGTACGATCACGGAGTCCTCTTCTCTCAAAGGGCTAGCAGACACAGAGCTTGCAGCGGGGGGTCTCCACTGCAAAGCAGACAGGTGAGCATACAGGTACGTAACACTCTTCTTTAAGTGACAGAGGGAGAACTTGCAGCTGGAGGTTTCACTGCAAAGCAGTCAGGTGAGTATACAATCACAGAGTCCTCTTCTCTCAAAGGGTTAGCAGTCACAGAGCTTACAGCAGGGGGTCTCCACTGCAAAGCAGTCAGGTGAGTATACAGGTATGCAATACTCTTCTTTAAGTGACAGAACTTATAGCTGGAGGTTTCAGACATGTAATCCTTGTAAAGTTTTGTAAAGGTTTGTGTTTGTTACTCCATCTAATTGATTCATCAATCCTTGATTTTCTTCTTTACCACTCATTTGTAAACAAGCACCTTCTATTTTTATAACATGTGAACTTATCCTCGATACTATAACTTATAAAAAACAATTGGATTGCTTTATCGCTACTTGGATCCAATTTTCGAAATCTCGGCTACTAGCCTTTAGCCCGCTAGCATTTCAAAAAAGCTGTTCGGAGCTGTTGTGCTAAACGTGGGAGCGAACAACATCAGGCTGAGGTTCTGAAGAAGTTCTACAGGAGCCTGATCCAGACGGTACGCAGCACATCGCTTGAAGCAACGATCATCGTGTCTGGACCGCTTCCCACGTACAGACAAGGACAGGAAAGGTTCAGTAGATTATTTGCACTAAATTAATGGTTAATGTCATTGTGTAATGAACAGAAACTGCTCTTTGTAAATAATTGGAGTCTGTTCTGGGAGAGACTTAGGCTCTATCATGCTTCACCCCAGCAGAATCGGAGCGGCTGTTATGTCGGAAATCTCCAAGACGTTTCACACCTAATGATCTGTAAGTCAAAGTCCAAATCAAAGTTTTTGTTGTCCAAACTTAATTGATATGCTTGGTGTGGAACATTATATTGAAACTGTGTCTGTTCCTCGTTTAGTGACGCCTGTGGAGAGACGACTCTGCCTGTGAGCTGCTGGATCGGGGGTCAGTGCTTGAAACATCACACGCCGATGCTCACAAGTCAGTGGTTCGTTTCTCTTTGGTCAAGACTGTACGCAACACATCGCCTGAAGCAACGATCATGTTTGGACTCCTTCCCACTTACAGACATGACTAGTAAGTCAAAGTCCAAATCAAAGTTTTTGTTGTCCAAACTTAATTGATATGCTTAGTGTGGAACATTATATTGAAACTGTCTATTCCTCGTTTAGTGAAGCCTGTGGAGAGACGACTCTGCCTGTGAGCTGCTGGATTGGCGGTCAGCGCTTGAAACATCACAAGCCGATGTTCACTAGTCAGAGGTTAGTTACTCTTTGACTGACTTCGTCTACTCCATCCGTTTCTCTGCCCAGAAGGACGCGATCATCTCTGGCTTCATTCAGTCCGGCACAGACAACACCATGGCTCACACAGCGGAAGACACGAGCCAGGACCAGAGCTAGAACCTCTCCGCCACCCCTCCCGGTCTTCGAGATCTCGACCCGAAACGCTTCTCCCCTCTTCGCGAGTCGAAAAGCGATGACGCCGTGATAAGCGGCACGTCCATGATCCGTCATGTCTGTGCTACCTCAGGTAAGGATAAGGTGTGCACTCACTGCTTTCCTGGTGCTCGTGTTCTTGATGTTGCTGCACAGGTTCCCGAGGTCCTGAACGGTGATGAGCACGTCTGAGCTGTTGTGTTGAACGTGGGAGCGAACGACATCAGGCTGAGGTTCTGAAGGACTACAGGAGCCTAATCGAGACGGTACGCAACACATCGCCTGAAATAACGAGCCTTGCACATCTAACCCTTTGTGTGTCTTCTTTAATCTTTTCTAGATTCTTTTTTAAAGATAAATCAATTAGAAGACGACTAATGAAACTTAGTCGAAAAAAAAATACATTTCTAATCCTTAAGCATATCCACGCACATGCTATTTAGCAGGCGCTGAACTGTTCAATTACTGGCCAGAATTGAACAGTTAAAGCCCCACGTTGGGCGCCATGTTTTACAGAGTGTGTGCTTTAATCTTAACACCTTTTAACCTTATTATTTTTTTATCCTCAGGTTAGGTCTAGTAAGTCAAATCTGCCCTAAATCATAAGCATTCGAATGGTATTTACAATTGTTCAGATGACTTCTCTGTGGTCAGTTCTTGCTTAAGGTTTATTAACACTGCTAGACGCTTACTTGTAATTAGCATTAGTTATTTATTAATGTAAATATTCTAGAAATAAAAGTTAAGGTCAAACTTAAATTCTTTATGCTGCAAAACTCTGGAATCTACTCCTGTGTGAGGGAAATCTTTATGGACCTCAGCTATGCTAATTATTTCCCATCTGTTTTCTGCTGTTATCTCGGGACGCTTGTCTCGAGAAAAATGATGTTCGTCAACTCCAGTTTGTCGGAGCTGCTGTACTGCACGTGGGAGTGAACAACATCAGGCTGAGGTTCTGAAGAAGTTCTACAGGAGCCTGATCGAGACGGTATGCAACACATCGCCTGAAGCAACGATCATCGTGTCTGGACCGCTTCCCATGTACAGACAAGGACAGGAAAGGTTCAGTAGATTATTTGCACACACCTAATAAATAGTAAGTCAAAGTCCAAATCACAGTCTTTGTTGTCCAAACTTAATTGATATGTTTAGTGTCGAACATTATATTGAAACTGTGTCTATTCCTCGTTTAGTGACGCCTGTGGAGAGACGACTCTGCCTGTGGAGAGACGACTCTGCCTGTGGAGAGACGACTCTGCCTGTGAGCTGCTGGATTGGCGGTCCGCGCTTGAAACATCACACGCCGATGCTCACAAGTCAGTGGTTAGTTACTCTTTGACTCTGACTTCGTCTACTCCATGCGTTTCTCTGCCCAGGAGGACGCAATCATCTCTGGCTTCATTCACTCTGGCACGACACAACACCATGGATCACACAGCGGAAGACACGAGCCAGCACCAGAGCTAGAACCTCTCCGCCGCCCCTCCCGGTCTTCGAGATCTCGACCCGGAACCGCTTCTCCCCTCTTCGCGAGTCCGAACGCGACGCCACCGTGATCATGGGCACGTCCATGGTCCGTCATGTCTGTGCTAGCTCAGGTAAGGATAAGGTGCACACTCACTGTTATCTTGGTGCTCATGTTCTTGATGTTGCTGCACAGGTTCCTGAGATCCTGAATGGTTATGAGTGCGTCGGAGCTGTTATGCTGAACTCGGGAGCGAACGACATCAGGCTGAGGTTCTGTAGAAGGACTACAGGAGCCTGGTCAAGACTGTACGAAACACATCGCCTGAAGCAACGATCATGTTTGGACTGCTTCCCACTTACAGACATGACTAGTAAGTCAAAGTCCAAATCACAGTTTTTGTTGTCCAAACTTAATTGATATGCTTAGTGTGGAACATTATATTGAAACTGTCTATTCCTCGTGTAGTGACGCCTGTGGAGAGACGACTCTGCCTGTGAGCTGCTGGATTGGCGGTCAGCGCTTGAAACATCACAAGCCTATGTTCACTAGTCAGTGGTTAGTTACTCTTTGACTCTGACTTCGTCTACTCCATGCGTTTCTCTGCCCAGAAGGACGCGATCATCTCTGGCTTCATTCAGTCCGGCACAGACAACACCATGGATCACACAGCGGAAGACACGAGCCAGGACCAGAGCTAGAACCTCTCTGCCACCCCTCCCGGTCTTCGAGATCTCGACCCGAAACGCTTCTCCCCTCTTCGCGAGTCGAAAAGCGATGACGCCGTGATGAGCGGCACGTCCATGATCCGTCATGTCCGTGCTACCTCAGGTAAGGATAAGGTGTGCACTCACTGCTTTCCTGGTGCTCGTGTTCTTGATGTTGCTGCACAGGTTCCCGAGGTCCTGAACGGTGATGAGCACGTCTGAGCTGTTGTGCTGAACGTGGGAGCGAACGACATCAGGCTGAGGTTCTGAGGGACTACAGGAGCCTAATCGAGACGGTACGCAACACATCGCCTGAAGTAACGAGCCTTGCACATCTAACCCTTTCTGTGTCTTCTTTAAACTTTTCTAGATTCTTTTTTAAAGATAAATCAATTAGAAGATGACTAATGAAACTTAGTCGAAAAAAAAAAACATTTCTAATCCTTAAGCATATCCACGCACATGCTATTTAGCAGGCGCTGAACTGTTCAATTACTGGCCAGAATTGAACAGTTAAAGCCCCACGTTGGGCGCCATGTTTTACAGAGTGTGTGCTTTAATCTTAACACCTTTTAACCTTATTATTTATTATCCTCAGGTTAGGTCTAGTAAGTCAAATCTGCCCTAAATCATAAGCATTCGAATGGTATTTACAATTGTTCAGATGACTTCTCTGTGGTCAGTTCTTGCTTAAGGTTTATTAACAACACTGCTAGACGCTTACTTGTAATTAGCATTAGTTATTTATTAATGTAAATATTCTAGAAATAAAAGTTAGGGTCAAACTTAAATTCTTTATGTTGCAAAACTCTGGAATCTACTCCTGTGTGAGGGAAATCTTTATGGACCTCAGCTATGCTAATTATTTCCCATCTGTTTTCTGCTGTTATCTCGGGACGCTTGTCTCGAGAAAAATGATGTTCGTCAACTCCAGTTTGTCGGAGCTGTTGTACTGCACGTGGGAGTGAACAACATCAGGCTGAGGTTCTGAAGAAGTTCTACAGGAGCCTGATCGAGACGGTATGCAACACATCGCCTGAAGCAACGATCATCGTGTCTGGACCGCTTCCCACGTACAGACAAGGACAGGAAAGGTTCAGTAGATTATTTGCACACACCTAATAAATAGTAAGTCAAAGTCCAAATCACAGTCTTTGTTGTCCAAACTTAATTGATATGTTTAGTGTCGAACATTATATTGAAACTGTGTCTATTCCTCGTTTAGTGACGCCTGTGGAGAGAGGACTCTGCCTGTGGAGAGACGACTCTGCCTGTGAGCTGCTGGATTGGCGGTCAGCGCTTGAAACATCACAAGCCGATGTTCACTAGTCAGTGGTTAGTTACTCTTTGACTCTGACTTCGTCTACTCCATGCGTTTCTCTGCCCAGAAGGACGCGATCATCTCTGGCTTCATTCAGTCCGGCACAGACAACACCATGGATCACACAGCGGAAGACACGAGCCAGGACCAGAGCTAGAACCTCTCCGCCACCCCTCCCGGTCTTCGAGATCTCGACCCGAAACGCTTCTCCCCTCTTCGCGAGTCGAAAAGCGATGACGCCGTGATAAGCGGCACGTCCATGATCCGTCATGTCTGTGCTACCTCAGGTAAGGATAAGGTGTGCACTCACTGCTTCCCTGGTGCTCGTGTTCTTGATGTTGCTGCACAGGTTCCCGAGGTCCTGAAAGGTGATGAGCACGTCTGAGCTGTTGTGTTAAACGTGGGAGCGAACGACATCAGGCTGAGGTTCTGAAGGACTACAGGAGCCTAATCGAGACGGTACGCAACACATCGCCTGAAGTAACGAGCCTTGCACATCTAACCCTTTTTGTGTCTTCTTTAATCTTTTCTAGATTCTTTTTTAAAGATAAATCAATTAGAAGACGACTAATGAAACTTAGTCGAAAAAAAAAATACATTTCTAATCCTTAAGCATATCCACGCACATGTTATTTAGCAGGTGCTGAACTGTTCAATTACTGGCCAGAATTGAACAGTTAAAGCCCCACGTTGGGCGCCATGTTTTACAGAGTGTGTGCTTTAATCTTAACACCTTTTAACCTTATTATTTATTATCCTCAGGTTAGGTCTAGTAAGTCAAATCTGCCCTAAATCATAAGCATTCGAATGGTATTTACAATTGTTCAGATGACTTCTCTGTGGTCAGTTCTTGCTTAAGGTTTATTAACAACACTGCTAGACGCTTACTTGTAATTAGCATTAGTTATTTATTAATGTAAATATTCTAGAAATAAAAGTTAGGGTCAAACTTAAATTCTTTATGCTGCAAAACTCTGGAATCTACTCCTGTGTAAGGGAAATCTTTATGGACCTCAGCTATGCTAATTATTTCCCATCTGTTTTCTGCTGTTATCTCGGGACGCTTGTCTCGAGAAAAATGATGTTCGTCAACTCCAGTTTGTCGGAGCTGCTGTACTGCACGTGGGAGTGAACAACATCAGGCTGAGGTTCTGAAGAAGTTCTACAGGAGCCTGATCGAGACGGTATGCAACACATCGCCTGAAGCAACGATCATCGTGTCTGGACCGCTTCCCACGTACAGACAAGGACAGGAAAGGTTCAGTAGATTATTTGCACACACCTAATAAATAGTAAGTCAAAGTCCAAATCACAGTCTTTGTTGTCCAAACTTAATTGATCTGTTTAGTGTCGAACATTATATTGAAACTGTGTCTATTCCTCGTTTAGTGACGCCTGTGGAGAGACGACTCTGCCTGTGGAGAGACGACTCTGCCTGTGAGCTGCTGGTTTGGAGGTCCGCGCTTGAAACATCACACGCTGATGCTCACAAGTCAGTGTTTGGTTACTCTTTGACTTTGATTTCGTCTACTTCATGCGTTTCTCTGCCCAGGAGGACGCGATCATCTCTGGCTTCATTCAGTCCGGCACCGACACAACACCATGGATCACACAGCGGAAGACATGAGCCAGCACCAGAGCTAGAACCTCTCCGCCACCCCTCCCGGTCTTCGAGATCTCGAACCGGAAACGCTTCTCCCCTCTTCACGAGTCGGAACACGACGACGCCGTGATAATCGGCACGTCCATGGTCCATCATGACCGTGCTACCTCAGGTAAGGATAACGTGCGCACTCACTGCTTTCCTGGTGCTCATGTTCTTGATGTCGCTGCACAGGTTCCCGAGATCCTGAATGGTGATGAGCGCGTCAGAGCTGTTATGCTGAACGTGGGAGCGAATGACATCAGGCTGAGGTTCTGAAGGACTACAGGAGCCTGATCGAGACGGTACGCAACACATCGCCTGAAGCAACGATCATGTTTGGACTGCTTCCCATTTACAGACATGACTAGTAAGTCAAAGTCCAAATCACAGTTTTTCTTGTCCAAACTTAATTGATATGATTAGTGTGGAACATTTATATTGAAACTGTGTCTATTCCTCGTTTAATGACGCCTGTGGAGAGACGACTCTGCCTGTGAGCTGCTGCATCTGCGGTCAGTGCTTGAAACACCACAAGCCGATGTTCACAAGTCAGTGGTTAGTTACTCTTTGACTCTGACTTTGTCCACTCCATGCGTTTCTCTGCCCAGAAGGACGCGATCATCTCTGGCTTCATTCACTTCGACACAACACCATGGATCACACAGCGGAAGACACGAGCCAGGACTAGAGCTAGAACCTCTCTGCCGCCCCTCCTGGTCTTCGAGATCTCGACCCGGAACCGCTTCTCCCCTCTTCGCGAGTCGGAACGCGATGACGCTGTGATCATCGGCACGTCCATGATCCGTCATGTCCGTGCTACCTCAGGTAAGGATAAGGTGCGCACTCACTGCTTTCCTGGTGCTCATGTTCTTGATATTGCTGCACAGGTTCCTGAGATCCTGAACAGTGATGAGCGCGTCGGAGCTGTTTTGCTGAACGTGGGAGCGAAAGACATCAGGCTGAGGTTCTGAAGGACTACAGGAGCCTGGTCGAGACGGTACGCAACACATCGCCTGACGCAACGATCATTGTGTCTGAACCGCTTCCCTCTTACAGACAAGGATTGGAAAGGTTCAGTAGACTATTTGCACTAATTGAATTATTAATGTCATTGTGTAATGAACAGAAATTGCTCTTTGTAAATAATTGGAATCTGTTCTGGGAGAGACCTAGGCTCTATTATGCTTTACCTCAGCAGAATCGGAGCGGCTGTTCTGTCGGACATCTCCAAGACGTTAAACACCTAATGACTAGTAAGTCAAAGTCGCTCCTTTGAAAGCAATGTTTCTCCTGGTTCCATCTCTTGGACTGATGTCTCTGCCTGTAAGGCTATCTTTTGCCATCCTAATATACGAGAATCACCCCATGTATATGGTTGTATAAAAGTCATGCTGGATTTTTCCTGGGCTTTTGCTGCCATAGCTTAGCCTCTTTGGAATAGACTTATTAGACTTTCAATCACCCTTCAACTTATTTCTTATGTGCACATCTAACCCGTTTTTGGTGTTAAATAATCTTTTCTAGATTAGTATCTTTTTTCGACTAAGTTTGTCTAGTCGTCTTCTATTTGGTGATGTATCTTTTTTTTTTTTCCAAAAAAAGAAAATAAATTTTTAATCCTTATGCATATCCACGCACATGCTATTTAGAAGGCACTTAACTGTTCAATTACTGGCCAGAATTGAACAGTTAAAGCCCCACGTTGGGCGCCATGTTTTACGGTGTGTGTGTGCGCCTTAATTTTAACACCTTTAACATTATTATTTTTTATCTTCAGGTTAGGTCGACTAAGTCAAATCTGCCCTAAATCATAAGCATTCGAATGGTACTTACAATTTGTTCAGATGACTTCTCTGTGGTCAGTTCTTGCTTAAGGATTATTAACGACACTGTTCGACAATTGCTTGTAATTAACATTAGTTATTTATTAATATAAATATTCCAGAAATAAAAGTTAGGCTCAAACTTAAATTCTTTACGCTCAAACTCTGGAATATCCTTCCCGATATGGTTTGACGCTCTGACTCGCTGTAAAGTTTAAAACCAGACTAAAGAAGCATCTCTTTAGCCAAGCATTCACATACTGCTTACCTTTTATTCCTCTGTTGAATCAGATCGAATGCTTTTAACACTTTAAAACTTGAAGAGTCTGTAGGTTACTTGCATAGGTTGCGTAGTATTTACAGTCATTACTTTTCCTGTGTGTATTGCGTGAATGATGGGTGGTTGGGCAGATATTGTGTTATTGCGGTAGGTGGTATGCCATACGGAACTGTTGCCAATGAAACGCATTACCGCGACAGTGGGGCTCGACAGCCTTAGTCAAACGGGTTGGCACGTATGGTTGGGTTGTGGAGAGTTTGTGAGTGTTTTTTAACATCTACTCCTGTGTAATGGAAATCATTATGAACATCAGCTATGCTAATAATTTCCCATCTGTTTTCTGCCGTTATCTCGGGACGCTTGTCCCGAGAAAAATGGCGTTCGTCAGCTCCAGTTTGTATCCAGCCTCTCATGGAGACTTCAGATGCCCCAACACCTGCAATGAGAAGACTAAATGCCTGTGAAGAGACGACTCAACACCTGTGAAAGATGACTGGATGCCTGTGGAGAGACGACTCAATGCTGGCGATATGTTATGCCCTTAATATTACATGATTATCCAAATGTACTTTTCTGTAATGCACTTTCTGTAAAGCTGCTTTGAAACAAGTATTGTGAAAGGACTATACAAACAAACTTGAATTCACTTGCAGGGCCAACAGACTTGACTTGTGTGGATCCTGACTTGTGTTTGGATCCTGACATGTGTTTGACTTGTGTGGATCTTGACTTGTGGGTCTTGACTTGTGTTTGACTTGTGTGGATCTTGACTTGTGGGTTTTGACTTGAGTGGATCTTGACTTGTGGGTCTTGACTTGTGTTTGACTTGAGTGGATCTTGACTTGTGGGTCTTGACTTGTTTGACTTCAACCGTTGGAATTGGGTGGGTGGGTGGGTCATGTGTTTGAGGAGGTGAAGGGTTGAAACCAACCCTGGACAACTCAGTCTAAGACCAAAAGTCAATCAACTGCAGGTGCAAATCAAAGTTACTTAAGCTACAATATATAGGGGTGTATCCCACTCACAAAGACTTTCTTTTTTCAGTTTTTTGTTTTTATTTATATTATACTAAATGTAATTTTTGTATTTATGGTTTTGCCTCTTGTTCCATTTAAGATCAAGTTTGTCTGTCCTTTTTTTTAATCCCTTTCTAATTTGACCCTTTTGTCTGTCTTTGCATTTATGGTATATTTAGGTTTTTATTTTTATTGTTTTTTTAAATCATAGATCTTTCACTGTTTTCTAACATTTTCTGTCTGCTTTTTATGCCATTTTTGCCTTTCTTATATTGTAAAGCTTTGTATTGAAGTTGTAAACTTACTTTGTTGCATTTTGTTACACTTGATTTTGTTTGTTTTATTTTAATTTCTTTGTTTTTTTTTTTACTTGGGTTATGGTCCATATTTGTTTCCTTGTTCTGTTTTTTTTAAAGCCTTTTGTTAACCTTTGTTTCTACTCTTGTATGATTTTATTTGTGCCCATATGCAACTTTGTGTAATTTGAAACACCCCATTTGTGAATCCTAACCTTTATTGGCATTTTTAAAATTACTTTAAGTTTTTGTGAGGTTTATAATCTGTTTTGGTTTATTTTGTGTTCCATTATCCTGTGTTGGCCGGTCCCTCCAGATGTTTAGACAATCCAGTCTGATGTCCTTCACACTCAGCCTCTCATTGATGCTGCTGCTCCTCCTCCCCCCTCCTCTACCCGTGTCATCTAGTTAATGCGGCCTGTGTTTGTTGACTACTTTCAGCCCTTTGGTTCATCCTTCATTTTACCCTTTACACCTTGAGTCCACCTTTGTGCCAAGCCCCAGACTTGTGGCGGAGCTGGTAATCTGAGGCCCAAGACAGGTCGACAGAGTGAAAGTTAGGTTGATGCTCTATCAGGTCCTCCATGGGCATTTACTGCCCTGCAGTGCAGTGGTCTTGTCTCTGCCCAGGTCCCCATCTCTAATGGCTCCATCTGAGTTGGTTGTCCACCGAGTTGTAACTGGCACATTCACCAAAGGTCCCCCCTATCCTTTTATTGACTGTGTTTTGGCTCTACATCCCATCCTAAAGCAGCTTTGTCCACTTGACTTATTTTTGCTACTTTGTATTGTTTAACCTTGTTTTTTGTATTTCAGCACATTTTAGGTTTTTTATTTTAGGATTTTTTATGCCCTCTATATTTCAATCAGTCTGTCTTTTTTTCCTTTTGTACAGTATTTTATTTACTAACTTCTATTTAAACTTTGTTCTGTGCCCTTTATGGTCTTGTCTAAGCTATTCTAAGACAGAACAAAATAAAGTTGTCAAGCATAAAAGCTGCATGTCTCAGATTATTCTTCCTATTGCCCTTTAGTGTTTGTATTTCTGCTGTTTGCCTTTTATGCCTCTGCCAGTTAAGTCCCTTTTTTGTGCCCTGTTGTAGTGATGGTTTTTACATATTTGTTCCTTGTGGTGTTAGATTAAATTTGTAATACCCTTTATGCCTTAATGCTCCTTAATTTTTGTCTCTGGACTTATGTCCTTATCATGGTCTCAATGGCACTTTTTGTATTTGTGCATTTTTCCCTTTTTTGTATTTTGATCTCTTGCCTTTGCATTTGAACCATCACTGCTCTTGTCTTTGCATTTTCCCTTAGCCTATTTTAGTTTTATTGGCTTTTTATGAGTGAATGTTTTCTATATATCTTTAATTTATGCTCCTTGCCTTGTAAGCCATTGTGCTGTTTTATGGCCCAGTCCCATTGACCATTTTTGTGCCCATTCCTATTTTTCTGGAACAGTTGTATTTTGTATTTAAATGTACTTTATAAAAGGTTTGCCTTTACTGTTTGTGTGTTTTGTAAATGTATGTGCCTGTTTATATTCTGACTGCCTTCTGTATGTTAGCATTAGTGGCTTTCTTACTACACCATTTTTCTGCTTTGATTCATCTCTATGTTCTTGTGCTGATTTTTATTTGTGCCTGATGCTGCTATTTCATTCAGCCTGTTTGAATTTTGTTCTCCCCGATGGGATGGTTGAGTTTTATGGGTACTTGATTCATTTTCATGAACTTCTGGAAAACTGGAGATCTTTCTTTTCAAGTGTTCAGCTGCTGGACTTGGGTGGGTGGGACTTGTGTTGTACTTCAGTGGGTGGGTCTTGTCCAAGGTTGATTTTTCACCCTGCACCTCATGAGTCTATCAACTGCAGGTGCAAATCAAAGTCACTTAAGCTACAATATATAGGGATGCCTCCCACGCAATATATAGGGATGCCTCCCGTGCAGACACTTTTTTTTCTTAAGTGTTTTAGTTGCATTGTACTAATTTTGTATTTATCTTAATTAAAAAAGGGACAGACAAACTATGGTTTCTCCTCTTGTTCCATTTGAATTTCTATTTTATGACCCTTTTGTCTGTCTTTGCATTTATTTTATATTTAGATCTTTATTTTAAAGCATTGTTTTTATTGTTAATAAATATCTTTTAACTTGTTTCTTACATTATCTGTTACCTTTTATGCCATTGTTTGCCCCTTCTTATATTGTAAAGCTTTGTATGAAAGTTGTAAACTTGTCTTGTATTTTGTTACACTTTGTTTTGTTTTTCATTTTAGTTTTTAAACATTTTCAAAATGACTGTAAAGTACTTGTCGGGTTATAATCTTTTTTTATTTTTTATTTTTAAGCCTCTCATTGATGCTCCTCCCGCCTCCTCTACCCATGTTATCTATTTAATGGGGCCTGTGTCTGCTGGCTCCTTGCAGCCTTTTGCCTCATCCTTCATTGCACCTTGGGTCAACCTTTGTATTCCAGATTACCAGCTCCGCCTAGGAGTTGATCCTGTCTTTGTGCCAAGCCCCAGACTTAACTTTCCCTCTGTCGACCTATTCGTTCCACCATGGGCAGTTCTCCCTCAAGCTGTTTTGGGGGTCTTGCCTTATTCCTTCAACCTCTGTGGTTCTGCCTCTGCCCTGCAGTGCAGTGGTTTGTCTTGGGTGTTCAGCTCTGCCTAAATCCTCATCTCTAATGGCTCCATCTCATTTTGTTGTCCCCCGGGTTTTGCTTGGTCCATTTACCAAAGGTCCACCTATCCTTTTATTGACTGTGCTACGGCCCTACATCCTGGTGACCTTGTTGGGGCTTTCTGCCATGTTCTGCCTCCCTATTCCCTCCATTATCTCCTCTGTGGTGATTCCCTCTGTCAGCACCTCCCTTGGTCACAGCTCTCTCAAGCTCCATATCAAAATGTCAATCATCCTCTGTCTCTTATTTAATACTGTTTCAATTTCTTTTGATTTCTTCTAGTACTGTTGTATAATTCTGTTTCCTTTGTAAGTTTAGTTGTAACTAAATGCTCCTTTTTTATTTTTATGCTGTTGATTGACTTAAATCAAAAGCATAAATACAAAATAAAATATAAAATAAACGCATTGACTTTTAATGTATTTTTTTATTTTGGTGGGAAAGTTACTTTTTGGAAAGTTACTTTTTGGAAAGTTACTTTTTGGAAAGTTACTTTTTGGAAAGTTACTTTTTGGAAAGTTACTTTTTGGAAAGTTACTTTTTGGAAAGTTACTTTTTGGAAAGTTACTTTTTGGAAAGTTACTTTTTGAAAAGTTACTTTTTGAAAAGTTACTTTTTGAAAAGTTACTTTTTGAAAAGTTACTTTTTGAAAAGTTACTTTTTGAAAAGTTACTTTTTGAAAAGTTACTTTTTGAAAAGTTACTTTTTGAAAAGTTACTTTTTGAAAAGTTACTTTTTGAAAAGTTACTTTTTGAAAAGTTACTTTTTGAAAAGTTACTTTTTGAAAAGTTACTTTTTGAAAAGTTACTTTTTGAAAAGTTACTTTTTGAAAAGTTACTTTTTGAAAAGTTACTTTTTGAAAAGTTAC
The DNA here is from genome assembly GCF_988280905.1 of Pimephales promelas. Classification (NCBI taxonomy): domain Eukaryota; kingdom Metazoa; phylum Chordata; class Actinopteri; order Cypriniformes; family Leuciscidae; genus Pimephales; species Pimephales promelas. The sequence goes on from NC_142786.1 coordinate 33,695,330, forward strand.
TTTTTGAAAAGTTACTTTTTGAAAAGTTACTTTTTGAAAAGTTACTTTTTGAAAAGTTACTTTTTGAAAAGTTACTTTTTGAAAAGTTACTTTTTGAAAAGTTACTTTTTGAAAAGTTACTTTTTGAAAAGTTACTTTTTGAAAAGTTACTTTTTGAAAAGTTACTTTTTGAAAAGTTACTTTTTGAAAAGTTACTTTTTCGCTTTTGTACAGTATTTTATTTATTAACTTCTATTTAAACTTTTTGTTCTGTGCCCTTTATGGTGTTGTCTAACCTATTCTAAGACAGAACAAAATAAAGTTCTCAAGCGTAAAAGCTGCACGTCTCAGATTATTCTTCCTTTGCATTCCTGTATTCCCCTTTAGTGTTTGTATTTCTGATGTTTGCCTTTTATGCCTCTGCCAGTTAAGTCCCTTTTTAGTGCCCTGTTGTAGTAATGATTTTTACATATTTATACATTGTGGTGTTTGATTAAAGGAGCATTAAGGCGTAAAGGGTATTACAAATTTAGTTTTGTCTCTGCACTTATGTCCTTATCGTGGTCTCAATGGCCCTTTTTGTATTTGTGCATTCTTCCCATCTTTGCATTTTCCATAAGCCTATTTTAGTTTTATTGGCTTTTATGATTGAATGTTTTCCGTATATCTTTAATTTATGCTCCTTGTCTTGTAAGCCATTGTGCTGTTTTATGCCCATTCCTATTTTTCTGGAACAGTTGTATTTTGTATTTAAATGTACTTTATAAAAGGTTTGCCTTTACTGTTTGTGCGTTTTGTAAATGTATGTGCCTGTTTATATTCTGACTGCCTTCTGTATGTTAGAATTAGTGGCTGTCTTACTACACCATTTTTCTGCTTTGATTCATCTCTATGTTCTTGTGCTGATTTTTATTTGTGCCTGATGCTGCTATTTCATTCAGCCTGTTTGAATTTTGTTCTCACCGATGGGATGGTTGAGTTTTCTGGGTACTTGATTCATTTTCATGAACTTCTGGAAAACTGGAGATCTTTCTTTTCAAGTGTTCAGCTGCTGGACTTGGGTGGGTGGGACTTGTGTTGTACTTCAGTGGGTGGGTCTTGTCCAAGGTTGATTTTTCACCCTGCACCTCATGAGTCTATCAACTGCAGGTGCAAATCAAAGTCACTTAAGCTACAATATATAGGGATGCCTCCCACGCAATATATAGGGATGCCTCCCGTGCAGACACTTTTTTTTCTTAAGTGTTTTAGTTGCATTGTACTAATTTTGTATTTATCTTAATTAAAAAAGGGACAGACAAACTATGGTTTCTCCTCTTGTTCCATTTGAATTTCTATTTTATGACCCTTTTGTCTGTCTTTGCATTTATTTTATATTTAGATCTTTATTTTAAAGCATTGTTTTTATTGTTAATAAATATCTTTTAACTTGTTTCTTACATTATCTGTTACCTTTTATGCCATTGTTTGCCCCTTCTTATATTGTAAAGCTTTGTATGAAAGTTGTAAACTTGTCTTGTATTTTGTTACACTTTGTTTTGTTTTTCATTTTAGTTTTTAAACATTTTCAAAATGACTGTAAAGTACTTGTCGGGTTATAATCTTTTTTTTTTTTTATAACCCGTTATCCTGTGTTGGCCGGTCCCTCCAGCTGTTTAAACAGTCCAGTCTGATGTCCTTCTCAGTCAGCATGAAGCCTCTCATTGATGCTCCTCCCGCCTCCTCTACCCATGTTATCTATTTAATGGGGCCTGTGTCTGCTGGCTCCTTGCAGCCTTTTGCCTCATCCTTCATTGCACCTTGGGTCAACCTTTGTATTCCAGATTACCAGCTCCGCCTAGGTGTTGATCCTCTGTCTTTGTGCCAAGCCCCGGACTTAACTTTCACTCTGTCGACCTATCCGTTCCACCATGGGCAGTTATCCCTCAAGCTGTATCGGGGGTCTTGCCTTATTCCTTCAACCTCTGTGGTTCTGCCTCTGCCCTGCAGTGCAGTGGTTTGTCTTGGGTCTTCAGCTCTGCCTAAATCCTCATCTCTAATGGCTCCATCTCATTTTGTTGTCCCCCGGATTCTGCTTGGTCCATTTACCAAAGGTCCACCTATCCTTTTATTGACTGTGCTACGGCCCTACATCCTGGTGACCTTGTTGGGGCTTCCTGCCATGTTTTGCCTCCCTATTCCCTCCATTATCTCCTCTGTGGTGATTCCCTCTGTCAGCACATCCCTTGGTCACAGCTCTCTCAAGCTCCATATCAAAATGTCAATCATCCTCTGTCTCTTATTTAATACTGTTTCAATTTCTTTTGATTTCTTCTAGTACTGTTGTATATTTCTGTTTCCTTTGTATATTTCTATTTCCTTTGTAAGTTTAGTTGTAACTAAATGCTCCTTTTTATTTTTATGCTGTTGATTGACTTAATGTGTTTATTTTATATTTTATTTTGTATTTATGCTTTTGATTTGACTTTTAATGTATTTTTTTATTTTGGTGGGAAAGTTACTTTTTGGAAAGTTACTTTTTGGAAAGTTACTTTTTGGAAAGTTACTTTTTGGAAAGTTACTTTTTGGAAAGTTACTTTTTGAAAAGTTACTTTTTGGAAAGTTACTTTTTGAAAAGTTACTTTTTGAAAAGTTACTTTTTGAAAAGTTACTTTTTGAAAAGTTACTTTTTGAAAAGTTACTTTTTGAAAAGTTACTTTTTGAAAAGTTACTTTTTGAAAAGTTACTTTTTGAAAAGTTACTTTTTGAAAAGTTACTTTTTGGAAAGTTACTTTTTGGAAAGTTACTTTTTGGAAAGTTACTTTTTGGAAAGTTACTTTTTGGAAAGTTACTTTTTGGAAAGTTACTTTTTGGAAAGTTACTTTTTGAAAAGTTACTTTTTGAAAAGTTACTTTTTGAAAAGTTACTTTTTGAAAAGTTACTTTTTGAAAAGTTACTTTTTGAAAAGTTACTTTTTGAAAAGTTACTTTTTGAAAAGTTACTTTTTGAAAAGTTACTTTTTGAAAAGTTACTTTTTGAAAAGTTACTTTTTGAAAAGTTACTTTTTGAAAAGTTACTTTTTGAAAAGTTACTTTTTGAAAAGTTACTTTTTGAAAAGTTACTTTTTGAAAAGTTACTTTTTGAAAAGTTACTTTTTGAAAAGTTACTTTTTGAAAAGTTACTTTTTGAAAAGTTACTTTTTGAAAAGTTACTTTTTGAAAAGTTACTTTTTGGGAAGTTTGTTCTGGGTTGAATTGTGTTCTTTATTTTTAAAGCATTGTTTTTATTGTTAATAAATATGTTTTAACTTGTTTCTTTCATTATCTGTTACCTTTTATGCCATTGTTTGCCCCTTCTTATATTGTAAAGCTTTGTATGCAAGTTGTAAACATGTCTTGTATTTTGTTGCTCTTTGTTTTGTTTGTTTACATTTTAGTTTTTAAAAATTTTCAAAATGACTTTAAAGTACTTGTCAGGTTATAATCTTTTTTTTAAAACCCATTATACTGTTTTGGCCGGTCCCTCCAGCTGTTTAAACAGCCCAGTCTGATGTCCTTCTCACTCAGCATGAAGCCTCTCATTGATGCTCCTTCTGCCTCCTCTACCCATGTCATCTAGTTAATGGGGCCTGTGTCCGCTGGCTTCTTGCAGCCTTTTGGCTCATCTTTCATTGCACCTTGGGTCAACCTTTGTATTCCAGATTACCATCTCTCCCTATGTGTTGATGCTCTGTCTTTGTGCCAAGCCCCGGACTTAACTTTCACTCTGTCGACCTACCCGTTCCACCATGGGCAGTTATCTCTCAAGCTGTATTGGGGGTCTTGCCTTATTCCTGCAACCCCTCTGGTTCTGCTTCTGTCCTGCAGTGCAGTGGTCTCGCCTTGGGTTAGCTCTGCCTAGATCCTCATCTTTAATGGCTCCATCTCTTTTTGTTGTCCCCCGGGTTCTGCCTGGCCCATTT